>NC_044500.1:8258040-8323040 GCF_902362185.1 Chanos chanos | reverse complement strand
GGTCGTCGCCTTACTCGTCTTTGAATACGCGTAAGAGCACTGCCGGTTTAATGCAGTCTTGTCGACGTTTTTCCGATCCTCAACCGTCACCGACGCCTGTCTGGACAGTGCTTGTCACAGTATTGTCTCTAAATCACTCCAGTACAGAGAGAACAGAAAGGATCAGCAGTAGCAGCTAAGTCGTAGATTTCTGATAATGACGTCTGTGTATCTTAGTACTGTACACAACATGGATAGTTGTCAGTACAGTACTAACAAATGAATGAGGTGACAAACAAAAAGATTTAGGACAGTAGTGGATCCTCCCTTTTGCCCTATCTTAAGGAGGAATACTACTCTTTTGATTGGGATAAACGGAGGATATGAAACTCCCTAACTTACTTTTGAGCTAGCATGACATTGAACTGTGTGTGAGTGTGTGGGTGTGGGTGTGTGTGTGTGTGTGTGAGTGTGTGTGTGCGTGTGCGTGCGCGTGCGTGTGTATGTATGTATGCGAGTGTGTGCGTGTTGAGAAGTTAGTTTTCTTTCTGAAGAATACTGCTATGAGGATTTATTTGTATACATATAACCATAGAAAGTGTAAGGGCAGTGTATGTTTGGGGAGAGTATATGAACATCCCAAATGGCTTAATAAAAACATGATGATTTACACAAATGTACTCTTATTTGCCTGTTGTTTTTTTGTTGTTGTGTTTTTTTTTGGTTTTTTTTATAAATCTGTTCTGCCATTAGCTGGGGTTTTTCACCAAATATTTTTAGACGCATACACATCCAATCACCTAAAATAAGGCAGGAAATGATAGTTTCGTAGTTCTACGATGGGCATGGTTGAACTGATTTCGGGGAGTTACACACCATTGAGTGCAGTATCATTCTCAATCATCAGATAAGATAACAATGGTTTGCAGTGGTTTACCGCAAAAACGGCTGTAAATTCTCAACCAGCTCGACACGCAATTCACAAACTCTCCCAGTTTTGTAGAGAACTGAAGAAAAAAACCATGCATTTAAATAAGAAATCTACCCTGCATTTGCATGGTAGACATCATTTACCACGCATTTAAATAAGAACTCTACGCTAATCTTCTAAAAATATTTTTCAGTGTTCAGTTTAACATATGGCGTCCCTCAGACAGGAATGTAAGAATGCTTGAGAAATTTTTTGACCTCCCTTTGTTTGTAGAAAAAGTTCACGTCTTTGCCAGAAAGCTGAAATAAATGATATATACAGATCTCTTGATTTATGCGAGAGAGAGAAGAAGAGACAGAGAAAGAAAGAGAGAGAGAGAGAGAGTCACGCCATCTGAGATAACACTGTTGAAAAGGTTAAGCATTTCCATTCTTACTTCTTCATGTCTCCTGCGGTCTCTATGGGTTATTCTCTCAGCATAATTTATCTACGATCCAAAAATATTAGCAGACTACATTCCTCCTTCCTCATAAAACACTCAACTGCAGCCTGTCTGGTTGGTCATGGGGGGGGTAACAAAGCTCCCCCACCCCCATGATATCGTTTCAACGGTTTGCCACATCCCCCCCCCCCCCAAAAAAAAGTGAAGTGACTAATAATGCCCAGAGTGTGACGTTTTTTGGGTACATCGGGAAAGGGGAATCCAAGTGTGAGACGAGTGTAAAAAAACAAAAAAAAAAAACGAAAACCACACACACAGGAAAAATATGCTAGGCCCTCGAAACTTGTACGTCGCCACTCATGGACAAATCATTTCTGATGAATTTCATATTTCATTTAACAGATGTCCAAAAAACCCCAAAAAAAGTCCCTCCTTATTCAAATGCCAAGGGAGGGTTGTACTCTCATCGAAACGGACACATACTTTTACCAAATTTAGGTGTCTTCTGGATGTGCAGTGAAAGGACTTAAGTCTTGATATAAACAGTTACTTATGTTTACTGACATCAGGTGCATGAAGTTTTCCAGGCTTTCAAAACGGTGAGGTGTGCAAGCAAGCAGTGCACGGTGGGTACGCTGAATCTTGACACAAGCTCTTCATCTGAAATAACTGTTTTTTCCAAAAGGGCTTATCGTAGGTGAGTGTTTAGAGAATGTTCCTTTTTTTTTTTCCCTCCCAACAATTTGACAGTTGGCGAGATTTTCCACCTGCCCCACTGGTACCAGGCGTCCGCTGGTCGAGGTTTTCGCAAATAGCCTAAAGACTGACCTCAATCCAAGCCCTCTGAAATGTACTGTTTTAACATGAACTACCTTGAGAGAGGTGTTATGAACGAGAGAACGCTGGCAAGCGTCAAACGTGTTACGGATTTTTTCTTTTTTATTGACTAAGCATTAAATGAGCGCCAAATGACGCATGGCTAAAAATGTATTTTTCATCTGACACGGTTTATATAAAAAAAAAAAAAAAAAAAAAAGATGAGCAGGTCAAAATTTATGTTTCAAATTGGCTTTTGCTGGTGCTCAGAAGTACTAAGAGAGGAAGTTGCAGTGGGTTAGACGCAGGTTGGCGTAGATGACACAGTATTTTTTTTTCCTTTCCTGTCTGGGACATAGCTTTTACTCACATAAAAACTCGCACACAACACAACACACCCACACACACACTCAGACAGTGCCTGTTCCTTCATGTGATTCACATACACCGCTGACTTCAGTCAGTGTTTCCCTGGCACGTACGTGAGCGACACATTTCATCTGTCTCGTCTCTGTTTGTTTTGTTTGTCTTTTTTTTTTTTTTTTAAAGAAGATTTTTCATTCATCTCTCTGATCCCTCTCTGGAACCGGGACCGTGGAAGACCTGCAGTAACAAGGTCCCTTCTGATCCTCATTTACGCTCGGTGAAGTTCCAGTTCCAGTGCTTTAGACCGCTGTTCCTGAGTGCTGAAAAGTGTTATTCTCCTGCTGCTTTTTTTTTGGGGGGGGGGGCGGTGGTGGTGGCCACAGAGCACCCAAACAGGACCTGAAACCAAACCAGGGTTTTGACTGATTTGAGGATTTTACTCTTGGTTTATGTGCCTTTGGGAAAAGCTCCTCAGAGACTTCGGAGACTCAGCTCCTCTACTTTAAGCCAATAAGCAGGTAAAGATTCCTTGCGTTTGCTAACTTGTTTATCATGTTAAGTGCGTGTATGTATGTGTGTGCATGTATGTGTGTGTGTGTGTGTGTGTGTGTGTGTGTGTATATGTGTGTGTGTGTGGGTAAAAGAGTGTTGTGTATGTGTGTGTGAGAGAGACAGAAACAGAGATGGAGAGAATGAGGTACGGACTGAGAGAAATGTTCTCCTCTTTTGTAAACAACAGTAAACAAAACGAATATGAAAAGGTCAAGGCAGCACTCAAGCCTCATTGTCTTAATATATTCATTAGGAAGACGGAGAAAGACTGTAATCCTCCCTTACAATCCAAAGACACAATTACTTTTCTCTCCAGCCAATTGGGAGTTCCTAATCTGGTGTAATACATCAAGTATGGTCTTTCTCAATAAAGAAAGTAAGCATTTCTTTGAAGTATATGACTCCCTCACAGAAGAAAAGGACTCTCTAATAGGTCATAACTTTGAAGGCAAGCAAATTTGTTGTTGTTGTTGTTGTTGTATGAGTAGGTTATGACAGTGTCTTTACTGGCATATGAAGGATGTACCTAATATAACTTCTTTTTAATGGAAAATAAAAGACAACAGAGAGAGAGCGAGAGAGAGAGAGGGAGAGAGAGAGAGAGAGGGAGAGAGGGAAGTTTGGGAAACTCTCTGAGAATTTAAAAAAAAGTTTTCTGGTCCATTGTCCTTGTTATGTGAATTCCCTTGGGGCGTCATTTATGTCATTACAGTCTTTACATAGCTGACCAAATGAGAAACATCCTGTTCAGAACTTCTTTCCACTCGGGACCGGACTGTTTCGCAAGCCTCACCGGTCTCGTTTGGTTTCAAAAGAATTTGGATTCAACCATTATCTAAGATCGTGCATGCACACTAATTGATTGTTTATCATCAGAGAGAAATGAGAGAACTAAATTAAAGGCATTAGTGGCAGAAGGAAAGGAAGGAGACATTAGTGGTACAGATGAGAAGTTTTTACATTTTAAGCCCAGTTCACATGTTTCACTGACTATTTCACGTTCCTATGGATACAGTAGCTTTCCACATTAATATGATAATACTCCTGCTAATGTATCTTAATTGGCCAGAGGACAATTTACATAATTGAGGGGACAACTTAATATTCACTGCATACTTGTCCAGCGGCTGTTACTATGGCGATTATTTTGAATTAACTGAACATTTACAAAGTGTCTCTTTTTTCTTCTTCTTCTTCTTCTTCTTCTTCTTCTTCTTCTTCTTCTTCTACTACTACTACTACTACTACTACTTCTTCTTCTTCTTCTTCTTCTTCTTCTACTACTACTACTACTACTACTACTTCTTCTTCTTCTTCTTCTTCTTCTTCTTCCTCCTCTTCTTTTGGTAAGTTTTGCATAGTGAGGTTGTCCAAAATCGATGTGTCTTTTCCGTAATTTTGTCTTTCAGAAAAATGTACTCTTTATTTTGTTCACATTTTAAAAATCTTTGTACAGATCAGTTTGGGCAGTTTGGTTGCGTTGTTTGAAATGCTTGCTCTAGGTGTGTTTCTGGGAAACAGATGCGTACATGTCAGAGACAGAGACTGTGGGAGAGACAGAGATTCTGTGCGTTTATTTTTCAGTTTGAGTTGTGCTCGTCAGTCATCTGAAACAGTGAAGAACCTTGACGTTACACTGCAGAATGGCCTCACTCATAATGAAACTTCTCCTGATATAAGTCCTAAAATTTGTCATGCAACGTATCTGATTTGCGGTGACGCAAGTGAGAAAACAGACACATAGTTTCATCTGATGCTGTTTGTTGTTTCTCTTTCTGTAACACTTTCTGTGTATGTGTGTGTGTGTGTGTGTTTGTGTGTGTGTGTGTGTGTGTGTTTGGTTGAGGGGTGGAGGGTACCTGTATGTGTGTAGGGGATTTTTTGAAATTTCCCAAAAAAAAAAAAAAAAGGTACTGTTACTCAGAAAAGGGACTTTGCCAAACATACTCACTCAATCTCTGTCAGTTTTGTTAACACTAAAGATGAACATCCATTTCCTCATTGGAAAGCTTGTACAGTGACTCAGTTGTAAAAAACACTGACATGTATGATATGTGTGATATGACTGAACTATAGTAGCAGAACACTTCAGCAGAAATGCAGACATCTCTAAAGGAGACACCCTTTCACCCTGATTTTGCTAGCGACTGCCAGGAACCTTTTTTTCTCTCTATGATAAAAGAAACTCAGAAACGACTTCTTTTTTTTCCCCCACCCCCTATGTGGTGGGCCTTCTGACACAACATCTGTGTTTTTTTTTTGCTTTGACGACAACCACCAACCGATACTCTCTCACAGCGTCTTCGGCTCTCTCGAACACGCTAAGCCTGGCCAAACTTGCGTGTTTGTTGACATCTATTTAGGGTAGAGAGAACGCGCACATACACGCTCTCACGAGGCACAAACCGCAGTGAGTACAGCAGGTGAGTGTACTGACGAACTGTCAGGTGTCGCAGTGGAGCAAATGTCAGTGAGTGGCAAGATATGACGCACGGATACAGTAAATGCTCCATATTCACCGATTACCACAGCGGCACTCTTATGGCTGCTAAAAAAAACAAAAACAAAAAAAAACAAAGAAAAAAAATATGTCACTCTCATCATCAGACACTTGAGTGACATACACACACATAAATATGTATGTATGTGTATACACACACACACACACATACATATTTATGATAACTACTGATCGTATACTTATATTTAAATAAAGTGTGGATGGAGATGACGTTTGTAATTTAGCCATTTAACCAGGAGCCATGGGAGTGACACATGAGTGACAAAACATTTGTTGGTGAAACAGAAATATTTCACGGTCACACCCCCACCTCAGTCAGTTTGGCTGAATTAGACCTTAAAGTGGGAACACTGATACCATTTACGCAAAGCATGTAACCAGAGTAAAATTAGAGATTTTTTTTTTTTTTTTTTGATGAGACACTTTCAGGCACTTCCTTTGTTTTGCAAGGTAACAAGATAAAATCATGCCTCCCTGTACACAATCCCCTTTCAAATAACCTTTCAATTAACACAGCTGGACTCAAGTTTAAATGAGAACTAGGCTGCCAGCAAACCAATCGCACTGACATTCTAACACTATTAGTGAAATGTACTTTTGTACAGAACAAACCCACAGAATAGCCATTATTAAAATAACTGTCAAAACACATCGGTAGGGGATGGACGATCCAAAAGGCTTACCGCTGAAGAATTTTTCTTTAATGTTGCCCAAATAGTCTACATACCAGTAAGCTTCAGAAAATTCAACCACAACAACTGCTCTAATCTAGAGTAGGCTACAGATCCTCTGTCCCTCAATGCCGTATTCGTCAACACACGTTCGCTTTCAGTACACGTTTGCTGTCAGTAGGCCTACACGTTTGTTTTCAGTGGGCCTACACGTTTGCTTTCAGCATATCTTTGCTTTCAGAACCGTATTCGTCAGCACACGTTCGCTGCCCCTCGCTCATAATCCACCTGTTTAAAATTGTAGGCCTATAACTTTTTACTCTTCACGAGTCACTTACAAGAACCTCTTGCCAAGTCAAATCGCTCATTTGCGCAAAGTATACTTGGCCAAGAAATTGACTGTTGAATGAATGCACAATTGAATGTACATTTAGTTTAGTACATCTGCTTCATTGTGTTAGTATTCTCGACTTGTTCCACGGTGGTAGTGTCGCTCGCCAAAAATTGATCATATCTCTCATAGACCGCATAAAATCCTACAGAAATCCCTTCTCTTCGCAGATGTCGCAGTCATAGAGAGTTAGCAGGGTGTCATAGACTACAGAGAGGGAGGCGACGCTGCCTGTGAGGATTTGGAGCTCTGAGAGAAAGCTCAAATCAATACTTCTACAGTAATAACAAAACCATTTGAAACTTTTCAGAAAATGATAGCGCTCCTTTCCGTCGAATCCATTAAAAAAATGGATACAGCGCATACATTGTTCGTTCAGCGTGACATTTAACGGTACAAATCTGAAAGGTGGCCTCTAACATGCGACTTACTCACCCATAAAATGGAATATGTAGTCAAGTGTGACCTTTGATTGCTTTTGTTTCGACATATCTAATAGCTATGGCATAACATTTATGATAAGACAAGTACTTTAAGAAGATCACACCTGTGGGTGGGTGTACCGATATAGTCTGCAAACCACGGTTTATGGAAATCTCCTGGTGAAATCTGCTTCTCTTGAGATAAAAGTTCAAGTCAGTCAGAATTTGAGAGACGAGCTGTGGACTTGACTGCCCAACACAATGGGTTTCCCTACCGTGGAATAGCCATTCAGTTTACCATCACTGGATTCTGTCAGTACGCGAGGATAAAATGCCCGTTTCCTAATGAAAACAGGTAAAACCTGATTTACTAAAGAGCATTCCGATAATTAGTGTTACTTCGGATAAAAACAAATCGGAACTGAGACTGCTATATTCACCGCTTCCGCAGTTAAAGCTTCCTCAAAACAATGCGTGCCAATAATGCCAATAATTTCTACGAAAGATAGAGAAACTGAAAGCAAACGTTGCAGTCATGCGGGGTAAATTTTTACCTTAATTTTCATGGAACTGGCGTGACTTTCCAGTCATTCTTGCCTTTTGGAAGGATGACTTAAAGAGCGATTCGCTGAGTGTAGGAGCTTTTCGTTGGAACGATACATTTGAATCAAAGAGTTCGCCAAACATATCAAAGGTGAGGAGTAGCACATAAAGACGTATTATTTGAATTCACTTCGGATGTGTCGATAGACATGAGACTACCTGTTCACTTCAATGAGAGAATCTGTTCTTGTACATTTTGCAACCGTTTTGTTGTTGTTGTTTCTTTTTTTAAATCGAGTGTCATTGCAACGTGAGGACAGACACTATTTGCGTCTGGTTGGGTCATTTAACAGACGTAGATTGTTGCAATACTGCTCGGTGACAAGCCAGTTATGATTTCAGGTAAACATTAATTTGTCTTTTAGACTTGTGTTTGCTTAAAACCTGAACAGTAAAAATGCTGCTGCTTGTTTGAATAGTAAAGAACCAATGTGACAATGTGTATTAACATCCCGGCAGGCCTGTCGTACACAAACACGCTATAGAAATTGTGTAATTTCTGATTATAAAGACAATCTGGTGGGGTTTTTTTTTCCATATTCCGATTTTTCATCGTCAGAATGCGCTAAAATCAGAATCAAACCAGTGTCAGCGACGTTGTCGTTAAAAATTCTGTCCTGCTAGGTCTGTCGGCTGGTCCTTATTCTGTGTCCAATAGTAATTTGATTTTCCACATAAACAGCCCATATCTATGGAATACAAAAAGCTTTATTACAATTCCGTGACAGCAATTTAAATTTCAGCCAAGAAATATGGTTCTTTTACATTTATTTAAGAAATAAATAAATAAAATAAAAAAAAGAGGTAGGTGTTTTCAATCAAATTCAGACTGCAATTTACATTGTGTATCTTTTATAAATACATAATGAATTGTTCTTCCATTTTCAGGTCGACTGCATCTGTGTGAATGCTGGACCATTTCATCTGCTGAAAGCTAGAGATGAACTTGAGCTTAGAAATGAATAAGACAAATGAAACATCTTCAAATCATACCTGCGTGACGATAGGAGCAAGTCCCATCAGTGACCTGCTGATGGCCATTTACATTTTGGCCTTTACTTTAGGGCTGGTCTTCAACCTGATCACCATCGGCCCTATAGTCCAACAAATACAAAGCAAAAATGTCCTTGGCGTATACTTGCTAAACCTGTCTATTTCCGACCTGCTGTATGTATTCACGATGCCTCTGTGGATCTATTATTACTCAAACGACCACAAGTGGGATTTGGGACAATATGTTTGCAGTCTGGCCGGTTTTTTCTATTACACCAACATGTATCTCAGCATATACCTGCTGTGTTGCATCTCCGTCGACCGCTGCCTGGCCGTGACCTATCCGCTGAGGTCCAAGTCTTTCCGCCAGATGCGTCACGCCTGGGCCGTTTGCCTGATTCTCGTGTTCGTGGTTTTGTCGCTGCACCTGGTGGTGCTTTACATGGACAACCTCAAGGATCCGCTGGACGACAGGGGACAGCGGTGTTACGAGACCTTTCCCATCACCGGTCATCTGGCCACCATCAACCTCCTGAGGGTTTGCATGGGGTTCCTGATCCCCCTGCTGATTCTGGGCGTTTCGTACTGGCGAATCCTGATCAAGGTCTGGCGGAGCAGCGGCGCCGACACGCAGATCAAGAGGAAGGTGAAGGCGCTGTCGGTCGGGGTCATCTCCATCTTCACCATTTGCTTCGCCCCATACCACATCCTTCTGCTGGTGAGGTCAATAGCCTTCCAAGTTATGAACACTGAAGACTACTGCGCATTGGAACAAACCTTACACTTTCCCTTCTCCTGCACCTTGGCTTTGTCCAGTCTCAACTGTCTGGTGGACCCGCTTCTCTATGTGCTGGTCAGCAACGGGGTAAGGGAGGACATGAGGTTATGTTGCTGGGGAAGGCGAGAGAGCACCCTGTCGTCGTCGGGTTCCCAAAACGGCACGAGAAAGAATACAAAATTAACCAGCCTATACTAAAACAAAAAAAAAAAAAAAAAAAGAAGAAAGAAAGAAAAAAACGAAACCTGGCTGGAGGATTCACGTGACGCTTGTGCCCAGCGTCCAACGCACGTTTTAATTAGGATATCTTCCTGTCCATCTGGGGTTTTATTTTTTTATTTTTTTATTTTTTTTGCTGACAATGAGGGACTGCCGGGGAATAAACAGCTTTTTAATATCCTGTTTCATTTTGAAAAGGGCAACCTAAATTATGCATGGACATGTTTTTTATTTGAATGGAAAGATGTACCTCTGCGTCCTTGTCGGGTGCTAAGGGGATATTTGCGAAAGGGCACTTATGGATTTTATATGACATACTCCACAGAATTGTCAGTCTTTGAAAGACTCTCGAAACTCTTGAAATTTGGACAGAGGTGGCATCATTTGTGTGACAGTTTCATGTCTTAGCTCATTTACGTGCTTACAACAGGAACAAAAACTCAGTGGATTAACTGACTCTTATTTGCGTAATATCCGCCGCATGAGTGGTAATTCTGCGTTGAACAGATGGTCCTGATTTAAAGTAATATTTTGTATTTGTCTGATGTTAATGTACAAAACGTATGGAAGTTTATCAAATTCCTCTTGTTAAATTAAATTTGAAAAAATTTCATATAAACAAATGTTTGCAGCCTGAATAACACATTGCAGTTTTTTGTTGTCTTCTTTGACATCATATAATTGCTCAAGTTGTGCCCAAAAGGATAATCTGTGCAAAATGTGAATATGTACATTAATGGTCATTTAACTGAGATGGATGATAAGACCTTTATACTGGCATTCAGATGTGGAATTTGGAGAAATTGGGTAGAGAAATTGGGGGGGGGGGGGGGGGCGGGGGGGTACAGGTGGGGCACGGGTTTTCCAGCCCATATGGCCGTGACAAGTGCTCTCATGTACTGATGAGATGTGGTGTTACGGAAGTCGAATCTGAAGCTCTCAAAGCTCTGACCACTGCTCTCCATACACAGCGTGCAAATCTGTCTCCTCTCTGCCAGGATGGCTTTTCACCATCACCAGCAGTTCCTTTAGCCTAGCCACGTGCAGGCGCCCTCGTACGACCCCTAAAACCTGCCTCTCTCTGTTCGTCTACGTTTGTTTGTCTCCCTGCCTGTCTGTCTCTCTGTTTGTCTGTGTCTGTCTGCCTCTTACTCCGCCTGTGCCTTTACCTCTCTCTCTCTCTCTCTCTCTCTCTCTCTGTTCATCTATGTTTATTTGTCTGCCTGTCTGTCTCTCTTCCTCTCATCTATCTTATCTAGATTATCTGTCTCTTACTCTGTCTACGTTTTTCCTTCCTTCTTTCTCTCTCTCTCTCTCTCTCTGTCTGTGAGATCTCTGTGAGGTCTCTGATGAGAGTCAGTGATGGGCTGAGTGAAGGATCACAGTGTAATAGTGCCACAGTGAGTTGACTCTTTCAACGGCCACTCAGAGCGCTGAAATGGGTAAGAGGTTGTTCCTCATCTTACCTGGCAAGACAGCTTATGTGGCTTGATTTGATGAGAATTGCAATCGGGGTAATTTAGCGGCACAGAGACTCCAACGGTCGACGCCTTTTCGGTGGCCGCATCGGAAGAAAATAGCCTTAAATGTCTGCGGTTTCAACTCTTCCCATTTCAGGTTTAAATAAATAAATAAAATAGAGGTACCAACAGCTTTGGCTATGCTCAAACCTGCCGCGATGCATAGCACGTGGAAAAAATGGCCTGACAAATGAAATTACAGCTTGAGTCAAAGGCATAATAGCGTATCACCGCCTGGGCGGGATTTATCCCCATTGTCATGCCGGATTACACTGCCTTTGTGCTTACTCTACAGATTACAACACATTTTCTCTCGTTTGTTTGGCAAAGCGGGTGAGGTGGAGGTGGTTGGAGGGGGTCCTTTTTTTATTTTTTGATGTTGGTGTTAAAAAGGAGAAGTGTAGATTTGGAACAGGGTTTTAACTCAGGAAACATTTGGCATTATGAGTACCTTGATCTTCACAGCTGTAGCTCCTTCAGACTTTGAATTCGAGTGATTGCTAGATAAATAAAGCTGTAGATTGCAACATCGAAGGGTTTTTTTTTTTTATGAGCAAGTGTGTGTGTGCGGGAGAGATCAAGTGATAGAAAAAGAAGGAGAGAGAGAGAGAGAGAGAGAGAGAGAGAGATTTATCAACTGTCAACTCACCGACCATCAAATAGGTTCTCCATGGGTAGCCCTTTGGGAGCTGAAAGTTTATGGTAGATGATTTTAAAATAGTCTCCTTATTCTTCCTCCTTGTGAGAGCACCTCAGAGTTCAGAGTGACCTTTCTCCTCTGTCATTATTTAAAGACATTACCACAAACTGTCGGAAGAAAATGCACATCACTTACAGCCTCATTACGGCCAAAGCCAGACTCCCAGGTCACTCACTCACTCACTCACTCACTCACTCCCAGTCCTCAGTCTGATCGGTCGTCGTGGTCACCACGACACTTTTCGCATGTTTTTCAGTTGGGTCGTCGTTACCTGAGAAACCATCTGTGAATCCAGCTCTTAGTTTTGTTTACTTTTTTGTCTTGCTTTATTAAATCAAGTTGCATTTCGCTTTATAAGTCGTATAACACAATCAACACAGGGACAGTGCAAACAGCTAATGCAATCGAATGGAATGACACAATTTAATCAGGAGAGGTTGATGGCCCAGTCTCCATTAGGAACAAAAAAAAAAAAAGAGCATCTGTGCTCTTCAACAAAGCAATCAAACTTTACTTGCTCAACTTGTAGTTCTTCTCTGAGGGATTCTAGCTGATTTGTGTGGCCATGACAAAAGTTCTGTTAGAACAGAGTTTTCATTACAGCTTTCATTATAGCCAAAGTGTGTGCGTGTGCGCGTGTGTTTGCGTGTGTGCGTGCGTGTGTTTGTTTGCGTTTGTGTATGTGTGTGTGTGTGTGTGTGTGTGCGCATGTGCGTGCATGTGTGTTTGCATGTGCGTGCGTGTGTGTGTGTGTCTGTTTGAGAGTGTGCGTGCATGCGTGCGTGGGTGTATGTGTGTGCGTGTGTGTTTGCACGTGCGTACGTGTGTGTATGTTTGCGTGCATGTGTGTGTATGCAGATTCTGCTCTATTCTTCAAACTCTGCCACAAAAGTAATCTTCACACACACACACACACACACACACACACATATATAAGCTAGACATTGCATCACAGGCATTCTCATTCCTTTTTCCCCTTTTCGACTCCTCAGTAACATTCAAATATTCCTGGGGTTCTAGATTATTTTCCAGACCTCTCTGTCGGTTATAAAAGCTGAAGATGCACCACATGCAGTGGATTCTTGCTCCCCTAACATTCAATGCTCCAGAAGTCCTGTTTCTTTTTCATCATTATACTCAAATAATACCGCCTTGGATACCTCACTAAAATCCATTGTGTCCTTTAATGCACCAGCCTCTCAGGTGTTTGTCTCCCAGTTCAATATTTTCTGATGCTGCTTCACCTTCTTTGTCTTTGAATACAAAGAACCAAACACATACATCATCGTACAGAAAAAAAAAGTACACAAACAGAGAAAAAAAAAACACATGAAAGGAGCAAGACTGAAGACACCCTGTGCTCCCGAGAAATGTCTGTCAGAATTGATTCTGCATTTTAGCATCTATTCATCTCACAAGTGCACAGAGACATTGATTAAACTGGGCCTATTTTTCACCGAGAACAAAGAAGCGTTAGACATGCAATTGACTTGAGAAAGAACTGCTGAACTACAGTCAAATGTATAACCACAGATCGCCATATCAAGCCCTTGCAGTCAGAACAACAAATACTCGGAGCCACAGCTAGAAAATGAAAGAGCGTCATAACACCATGAGCATTCTGAACGCAGTCACGTCACTGAACAATTTATGAAATATAATGTGTTATCTGTGAATTTCTTTTTTTTTTTTTTCCATTCTGTTTTTCAGGTTTTGGTCGAATTCTACACAGAGCAGCGCGTGTTTTGACATTGTGTTGGATGTTCGAAGGACACTCCTACAGGTTTTCTTACCGTACAGGATCAGGGGCGAAGCTGGCTTAACGGCTGTGGTCATCACTTTAATCTAAAATAGTATTTCATATGCATTTCACATCCTGTACAAGTGATTACATTTTTGAATGCCAATTTGTTGATATAATCCCAGCTGTGTAAACCTGAAATAAATATAGCCATTTCTTATTTCGATAGTTAATGACTGTTTGTGCAGCCGGGTGGTCGGTCCAAAGGTTGATGGATTTTCACCTCGCTTGCATAGTCAAAATTATGCAAATCAATGTATTATTTGTATGCGTAAACAGAAGCTGATGGTGATGAACTGTGCAATATCCAGAAAACACTTGACCACTTTGCTGGCTGTAAATTCTATTCAGGGCTAAGGGTGCTGGGATTGAGAGAGGGAGAGAGAGAGAGAGAGAGAGAGAGAGAGAGAGAGAGAGAGAGAGAGAGAGAGAGAGAGAGAGAGAGAGAGAGAGAGAGTTGTCCCCCCTCAGTTTCTTTCGTTGTCCCCTCGCACACACCCCCCTCAAACCCCTCCGCCCCCCCCTTCCCAACCCCCTATCCCCAAACCACCCACATCCCTACCCCTTGATGGTTTGACAAGTAAACCACTCTCCAAATATGCATGGCATTCTCTCATGGAAAACCACCAACAGAGATTTGACTGATACACTCTGTTTGTGGGGGTAAGCATTTTTATCTAACAGTGGATAAAAAAACGGTATCTCCCTCTATTAGTCAGTGACAAAACGAGGGACGCTTCATTTAAAACTACCAATTATGACGTGTCATCCGGCTTGTCATGAGGTTTTAAATGAACAAACGGTTAATGACACGTTTGGTAACGGGTAAAGATGGTCATAGTTTGCTCAGACATCTTAATATGTATTCTGACTGCCCTACGCTTCACGACACAAACTAGTTTTCTGGGCAGAACGCTCCCATTTTTCTCTGACTCTAAGATTCTCAGAGAGAGAGAGACGGCAGAAACGGACAGCTGTGGTTGAGCACTCGGTGGATGAATAGAAGCCCACCACTAGCATTTCCCAGGACGAGAGTAATAATTGAGAGGGAAGGTTTTACTCTAAGAGGGTTGCTATGGATTCACCAAAGCGAGCGCCATTTCCATCTTCAGAGAGAAAATTTGCTTCAAATGTACTGGAAATGTTATCAGCTGTCAGGCTGAAATGCGAACAAAGAGAAATTCATTTGAAGCGAGGGCTGTCTGTACTTAAGACGGACAAATAGTCACACATTTTGGAAAGGAACTTGAAAGAATCCAAAAGAGGTGGCTTAGAAGAAGCTTGCAGTAAGATTTTTTTTTTTTTTTTTTAAGGAAGTATCAAAATCAAAAATGTGATCACAAACGGGTGCGTGACAAACCCCCTGTGCTGTCATTGCTAAAATAAACAACAAGAAGAACAACAAGAACAAGAACAAGAACAACAACAGCACACAGGCATGTGATACAGGTTTCAGAAAACCAGTGCAAAACCAAGAGCAAACCAAATAACACATGATTCCTGAGTGTGTCTGCAGACCTAAGGTCTACATACATAAACCACAACAGAGACACCAGTTTCAGACCAGACCTGAATCAAAACAATTCACAACACACAACATACAACGGGGAATTCTCTAAGAAACCAAAACAGTGAATGCGATATAAATGCAGGCAGCATCAAAAAACAAAGAAAAGAGTTTTGCTTTCATGTTTCATGGGTTTTTTTTTTTTGCCTCGTGAAATTAAGAGAGCTATATAATCTCAAACTTGAGCTGTCACGAAAATGACATTATCACGCTGGTGGTGTGGTGCAGGACCCAAGTGCAAAGACACGATGATGAAGGTGACAAAACGGAGGACTTTACTTAAAATGAAGATCAAAACACAAGCACAAACTGGAACAAAAACCGATAACAAAAAGGTGCAGCATAACAGAGTGCTCAAAACACAAACAACGATAGACCACGGACAGGGGAAACATAAGGGCTTAAATACAAGAGGAAAACTAAACGGGGCAAACATGATTGGATAAAATTAACAAGGGGGGGGAACGAGGTTAATAATGAGACAAACAGGGACAGGTGAGAGGCGGAGACAGACACAGAACAGGCGCACAAAGACATGTCAAACTAAAAGTCCTAAATGGAGGCGCTGGCTGTGACATGACAACACGACTGTTTAATTTCAGAAAAGTGCAAAACCTCACTCACACAAGGAACTTTAATTTAGCGAGCTAAGAATCCAGATCATAAAGAAAGGAACAATCGTTAGCTTGACAAGGCCTGAATGAACATCTTACTTTAATATAAATGTTAATTGTGACACGGCCGACCTACCATTCAGCTGTCATTCTGAAGAGAAAATCAAGTTTCTCCACAAATCACACGGTAAAGAACGTTGGTGTAATTAAATGATCCTTATCTCGACTCTGTGGGATTAGGGACTTTAAATAGATCACAGTGAGGGGAACCAAAACAAGATTTCGATTCGCTAAAATATTAGTGCGTCCTGTTACTAATACATGCTCTTAAACAAGATAAAAGGACCCCATGTTTCATCCCCTAAATGTACTTCAATTCAATTTTACCGGCCACTGGAAATGACAAACAGCTTTTACGAAGCCAGTATTTTTTCTTTTTCCATTTATGTTTTCTTTATCAAGAAAAACAGTTCTTAAACTGTAATGAAATGGTAACGCATTGCTAGAGGGCACTCAAGAGCCTAGTGTAGATATATATGACAGTGTATATATAAGGTAAAATGTCCCAGTGCTGTTATACAGCATGTATCGGCACTCGTCAAATGCCCCTTGTCCAATCAGATCACTTGACTGAAACTGACAGTTGTATCATATGAATTTGACTGCTGTCTCTCCTGGGCCACTGGACGCTGCTGTTGGGGCCGGGGTTGGCCCGGTGTTCTGCCAACCCGAGCGGGCCTCATACAGACCACAGGTAGCGGCGGTTAAAGAGAACAAACGAGAGCTGGATGTGAACAGTAGCTGTCCAGCACGTCCAGAGCCCTTTGTGAGTCGTGTACGCTTTAAAAGACCACACGACAACAGTCTCCCGCAAGCCATCGAGAGCGATGTGGCTTCAGCAGCGCTTTGTGGTTCTGACCTTCCTCTGCTGCGCTCAAGGTCATCTGGCTCTCTTGGTGGAGCCCTCGTTTTGTGGGGGTTTCAGTGGTAAATACCAACCTGCCAACCAGCGTTACTGTCAACCCTGTCCCCAAAATAAATAAATAAATAAATAAATAAGTAAATAAATAAATAAATAAATAAATAAATAATTCAGGGTTGCCAAGCCAACATCCTCAGGTTGATCCTTTAACCTCAAATGCTGGGGGAGTGAGACGCTTTCGAGGGAAAGACATGGAATTTCACTCAGTGAAACCTTTTATCACCCATAAAAGGCTGTCTAATCTAATCTAAATATAGAAAAACATAACCCCTCGCCTTCCCTTTCCCCCCCTCAAAGCTTAAACATTAAAATGAGTTTTAATACCGTGACCTTTCACAACACCGTTTTGCTCAAAATCCATCGTCACAATGTTAATGGCGACTCTATCAACCAACAATGAGAGTATCATTCAGCATTGGTTTCCTCTCTAACCATTTCCAAAACAACTGTTATTCTCGTCGTAATATACATTGCTGGTATGAGTAATGAGGGTGTCACATTCAGTGAAGATTAGAACCCCCCAACACACACACACACACACACACACACACACACAGACTCACACTCCACCCCCCTTTCTTTCTTACTGCTTTGATAGGGAGAGAAGAGAGTTCTTGAATTCCTGTTAATCATTACTGTATAAGGCAGTCAGTTAAAGACGGGGGGGAAATCGGAGAGTGTAAAAAACGGGAATGAAAAGTGCGGCGTGGCGTGACACTTCCCTTCGGACTGATTCCTCGTTGCTCATTCTCACTGAATGAAATATACGCCGGTCACCACCAACTGTCATCTCTGAGAGCAGAGTTCCTTCCTTGGTTCTATTATGAAACATTCTGTAGAATGAGGGTAGTGATGCACAGCCACATGGCCACACAGAACAATCTCTCTCTCTCTCTCCCTCTCTCACACGCACATACACACACACACACACACTTTTTTTTCTCCTTTTGACTTCTCTCTCTCTCTCTCTCTCTCTCCCTCTCTCACATGTGCGCGTGCACGCGCGCACACACACACACACACACACATTTTTTCTCCTTTTGACTTCTCTCTCTCTCATATTCATATGCATACACAAATATTTTTCTTTTTTCTTTTTACCTCTTGTCGTGCCTCTCGCCCTCTTCCTTTTTTTCTCTCCCTTCCTCTCTGTCTCTGACACACACACACACACACACACACACACACACACACATACACACACACACAGCCTCTCTATCTTTTTTTCTCCTTTTTACTTCTCACACTCACTCTCTCTCTCTCTCCCTCTCTCTCTCTCATCCTAAGACACATACATGTGGGTACCTTGCATGCTAGATTCTGGGTACCCTCTGGTACCTTGCGTTATAACAAAAGTAAAGAGTGACAGCTTAACCTGAGCCCTAACCCTAACCCTAACCAAACACACCTCCGTACTTCATTTTTTCAAAAATAATTTAAAAAAAAAGCACCTATTCACTATTTTTTTACTATTTGTAACTATGATTTTGACCCCCAGTTTGACAGGGTGTCCCCAATAAAATAATGTACTCTCAATCAAATGTCCTCCTAAGCTAGCAAAAACAAGTGTACACACACACACACACACACAGAGTCTCTCTTTTTTCTCCTTCTTTTTCTTTTACATCTCTTACTCTCACACCCTGGCTACTGAGAAAACTGTGTCAGGTATTTGTTAGTGTGTGGGTGATCATGTGGTCATTTAGTGGACTCTGTCATTATGTGCATAGACTCCCACCATGGCCCCTAACCCGTAGCCTGTCCTCCCTCCAGCCTGTAATTGGCTTTGAGTCACGGCTGGCACATAAATATAATAATTTGCATGCACACTCATTCAGAGCCCTGGCAAGTTCTGCCGCCACATGAACTTTCCATCGCCCACTACATTCAACGCACGCAGGGCTGGCAAGCCCGCGATGATAAAATCGAATAGTGTTTGTCTTCATCCATGTGTGTGTGTGTGTGTGTGTGTGTGTGTGTTTGATGACAGTATGGGTCTTTTGCTCTCGTCCCACTGCGGTGTTTTGCCGTATCTGATCAGCCGTGCGATGTAATAATAAAAATCAGTAAATAAATAAATAAAATAACAGCAATCCTTTTAAGCACTGTTGGAAACAAACCAGTTTACTCACATGGAAACAAGAAACACAAATGCCAAAATAGGTTCATATTAAACTTCTGTGACAACAAGCAATAGATTAAATCTTTGTGCCAGCGCCCACCACAGAGAGTACCAGAATATGAGGATGGTGATGTCAAAGGCTGGGCTTTCTTGCGTCATTGCTGTGTGTCAGAAAAACAGGAAACTACATACAAGTTGTTAACAAAGCATACATGCGTTTGCGTATCTGCACAGTTTTGTGAGGTTACCGCAGGGTGTTTGTGAGTGTGTGTGTGTGTGCGCACGTACCTATCTATGTATTTGTGTGTGTCAGTGTCTGTGTGTGTGTGTGTGTGTATGTATGAGTGTGTATGTACTCATATGAATGTGTGTATGTGTACGAATGTGTGCGTGTCTGGGAGAGAGACCGTTTTTTTCAGTACCCCTTTGTCTGACTTTGAAGTTAGTCGTTCTACGACGTTATTTTCTACCGCCGCATACTGAAACGCTGCAGCTCATTTCCAGAGGCTTCGATCTTGTGTTGTGTCTGCTTCGGTGGGAAGCGGTGAGATATCCTGAAACGTTTGGTGAAGTGTGAATTTATTAACCTTATCTAATTAAGCCAGTCTCACACCCTCAGTCGACTGTCAGTCAACGAGCCATCGATTTGCCCGTACAGAGAAACTCAAAGCTTCATAATGACATTACATCCCAGCACCAAACCCCCGTAAGACAACGTTTGCAGTATCATGTAACATTCATTAAGAAAACACCTGACGCTGGAGTCAACACTATCAAATATATCTCGGGATTTCACGGGAGCTTTTGCCGCTCAGCGTTCGTATTTTTTTTAAAATCTGGCTTCTCCTCGATGGCAAATTGACCCGGGAATTCAGTATGACCGCCTTCTGTAGGAGAATACTGTCTAAAGCAGGTATTACCAGCCAGCTGAAGATGGATATTCCATTCAGCCCTCGTCAGTTTGAAAATCCCTTTTCAACCTGTCTGGATTTAGCTTGTGTGAAATTAGGAAGCCATGGGCCGGTGGGATGATTTTCCAGAGAGTGCTGAAAAAAAAAAAAGACCTCAGAGGAGAAGAGAAAAATGACTTAGTGTGTCAGATAAGTCCGAAGGCTCCCAGTTTTAACCTCACACAGGTGTGGTGAGAGCGAAGAGAGAGAGAGAGAGAGAGAGAGAGAGACAGCAGCACTGACTGCTAATTCAGTTTGGTGCTGATTTAATTTGGCTCAGGGAGATGGGAGGGAAACAAGCATCTGGGCTTGGGCACGTCATCCGACACAAGTGGCTTGAGGGAGATAGAGAGATAGAGAGATGGAGAGATGGAGGGAGAGAGATATGGAGAGAGAAAGAGGAACAATGCTTAAGAGAGCAAGAGAACAAGAGAAAGAGAGAGACAGAGAGAGACAGAGAAAGTGAGAGAGAGAAAGAGAGAGAGAGAGAGAGAGAGAGAGAGAGAGAGAGAGAGAGAGAGAAGAAAAGTGGAGAAAAGGGGGAAAAAAAGTGAGAAAGAGCTGTCATCATTCATACAGTCTTGTAATTTCAGTATCATGGGTTCATAAGGGGGTCAGGCCCTAATGGGCAGATCTAGTATGGAATTCCAGTTCCACAGAGCACAGAAAAATCTAGAAGCACCACCAGAAGATCCTCCTCATCTCCAGTGTATGAGGACTTTGTGCTACGCTTAGTGTTAGGCGACACACAAAATTCGAAGTGTAAAATAATGTCAACTGAACCCAACACGATTTAAAAGAAGAGAAACGAAAAACAGCAAGTTTTGATGTTTGCAACAGCCTTTTTTTCCCAGAGCGCTTCATACTTGTTTGGAGTGCAAGCCGTTAAACTTAAACTTCCAAAACCTTGGTTATGGGCGTCGTTACGGTTATGGGTGTCTTCATAATTATGGCCGTCGTCATGGTTATGGGCGTCGTCAGCATCGATTTCAAAGGTTGCTGTTAGACAGAGGGCTCTCGGCGATCTGAGCCTCCTTCACGGGCACCTCCGTGAGGAGCGTCAGACAGGTGGCAGGGTTTCGAGAAGCACAGCGGGACAAAAGGGTATTCCCCCCCTTACGACAAGGGCACAGGTACCCGCGCAGGTGAAACCTCACCTTACTGTGCAGCGAGGCGTAAATGAAGGGGTTGTAGCAGGTGGAGCTCATGGCCACTAGGTGGCAGCAAACCTGGAGTACATTGAGGTAGTGCTTGTCCACGATGCGGAAGTCTCCGTCCAGGTCGAGGAGGAGGTTGAGTACCTGCAAGGGGAGCCAACACACGGCGAAGGCCAGCACGGAGGCTACGAGCAGGGAGAAAGTCTTGCGTCGTCGCTGGCTCCAGCGCTGTTGGCTTTGCGAGGGTTCTCCGGGCAAGGTGTGGCGTCGCAGGTGGATACTGATAGCGCAGTAAGACACGCTCACCGCCAGCAGGGGGATCATGTAGGAGGCCACCAGGATGAAACAGGAGTAAACCAGCCTCAGTCGCTCAGCTCCAAACCAGAACTCCTCGCAAACCACCAGCTCCAAACCACTGGGTCGCAGGTCCACGTAACGCGTGTGCAGGGACGGAGGCGCCGCTAACACCAGAGACACCGCCCAGACGCTGAGTGCCACCGCGCTGCAACCCCAAACCGAAATCCTTCTCCGGACGGGATGGGCGACCACCACGTAGCGGTCCATGGCGATGGCCGTGAGCGACAGCGCCGAGGCGAATACAGTCGCCCCCTGCAGGAGAGGAATGAGATGGCAGAGGGGACGGCCAAACGCCCAACCCCGCGTGTCAAAAGCGTAAGAGGCCGTCAGGGGAACGCAGCTCAGGCACATCAGCAGGTCTCCTGCCGCCAGGTTCCCGATGAAGAAGTTGGTGGCGTTGTGGAGCTTCTTGTCGGCCAGGATACAGGCGAGCAAGAATGAGTTCCCCACTCCGGCAACTATCACCACCAGTGAGTAGAGAGGTAAGAAGAGGGGTTTGAATCGCAGGAGCAGCTGCATGCCCGAAAACTTATCCAGAGGGTCTGTCTGGTTAGAACCTCCCAAAGTGCTGTTGAAGCCGCTTAGAACTTGTTCCAGCAACGGATCCATCTCCCCCCTGCAGCAGATACACAGAGTGAGGTGAGACTAACACTCACGCACACTCACGCACACACACACACACACACACACACTGAGCAAACACCCACTGCCTAGAGAGAGAGACAGACATGAAAAACACACAGGTTGGCACACAGATATGCTGTTGCCAAGCACTTGATGAAGCCTTTTTACCAACTGCTTCTCCTTCCTCCTTCATGAGTAGATTGGAGAACCCTTTAAATGCAAAGCAGAGAGCCCGCCTCTTGCACGGCCAATTAATTGTCAAAGCAAAAGGGTCTGTTTTTCTCTCAGCTGAATCATATGCAGTAATTACTGTGTTTTATATAGTGTTTTCTTCAGGATAATTCTTGACTATTTTCACAGGTCTGAAATTATGCTTGACCTGCGGCAAAGCGCGCTATCGCAAGCCTGCTTGCGCAGCTAAAAAAAATCTGCCTAAGACAAAACAAAACAACCCAAAAACATCAACGCAGAACATTTTTTATCATTTTTTTTCCCCTCCTCCTCACAACACAAACAAACCCTCCAAAGCATCTCTAAATGTGTAATCTATTGGCTGGCATTTACCGATGTCCATTAGACGGCAGCCGCTGCCCCGGCAGCTACAGTGAGGACTGAAAGTGGGTACAGGGGTAAAAAAGGATCATATTTGCGGATGACAAATATACATTTCATCACTTTTCACAAATACACATCACAGCCGAGACATGAAAACCGATGATTTATGAAACACAGTCACATAACATCACAATCTATGCGCCTGCTATGTGATGTCCGGGTAGTAACACACTCTGGCTGATGTGTGTGTTGAAATCAAGAACGTTAATGAGGCGGCTGTCGATGTATGTCACACGCACAACAATACTACTTAGACATCAATTATTAGGCTGTCAGACGGTGAGAGATGGAAACCACGTAGATGATGTATAAATGAATAGCTGCAGATGCTTAAATCGATTTCTTTCTGAAATCTGTTTTGTATCATTTTTCTTTCACTTAAACAAGAATTATATATTTGATGGTGTGAGAAAAAAAATATATTCACTACACAAGTTTTGTAACATTGGTAGATTAAAATTGAACACGATATGCTTTGAATTGAAGAATACAGCATGATTTTTTTTTTTTTATGTGTAAAAATTGGTGGAAATATTTAAGCGGTTTTGGATAAATTGCTTCATCCGAGGGAACAGCTTTATCCACCTCCAAAATGATTTACTGTGACAAGAAGGAATTAAGGTAATATAAGAGGTAATATATCTTGTTGAAATATTGACAGTGTGGTAATTTTGTGTATTTGTGTGTGTGTGTGTGTGTGTGTGTGTGTCTGTGCATGCGCGTGCGTGAGTGTGTGTGTGTGTGTGAGAGAGAGAGAGAGAGAGAGAGAGAGAGAGAGAGAGAAAGTAAGTACCTGCAAAGATGTTTGATCCTCAGGTGTCGATATATGTCTCTGCTGTGTCTTCAGTGCTGGGATATTGCCTGGTACCACAGATCCATTTCACTCCTTTTTGAATTAGCTGTACGTCCAGCTGTCAGTATGTCTGTCTGCCTGCCTGTTCGTCTGTCTGTGCACCCTCCTTGCCCCCTTGCAACACTGAGGGGTGTTCAGATTGAGGTGATGACCACCAACCCTGCAGTGAGTGTGTGTGTGTGTGTTTGCACGTGTGTGTGTGTGTGTGTGTGAGAGAGAGAGAGAGAGAGAGAGAGAGGGAGAGAGAAAGAGAGCAGGGGAGAAGGGGAGAGGGAATGTTCTGTCACATTCAGCAAGACGACTGAGAGAGAGAGAGAGAGAGAGAGAGAGAGAGAGAGAGAGAGAGAGAAAGAGAGCAGGAGAGAAGGGGAGAGGGAATGTTCTGTCACATTCAGCAAGACGACTGAGAGAGAGAGAGAGAGAGAGAGAGATCAAGCTGCCGCCTCTTTGTCCCCAGTCCACCCTCCCAGTCTCTTGCAGCACCCACCCTCCACAACTCCACAACACACACACACACACACACACACTCGTAAACACATGCCCACCCTCCACACCATACATACTCTCCTTCCTTCTACCTGCATTTTTCATGGCTTTGTACAGTTCCATTTTTTACAGAGTGCCTCTCTCAAAGCCGACTTTCTGTGAACACCAATAGACAAACTCCACAAGGTGTTTTCAAACAGCTAAACAATAATCCTTTCTAATCAAGAAAGAAACCGTACACAGAGATGTTCTTGAGAGTAACAGAGAACTGCGTTGGAGGAGTGGGATTAGCAATCATCATTTTGACTTCACAGTAAGAACAGATTATTATGGGCACAGGATTTCACTGATGGAGGATTAATCTAATGACGTTTTGTTATAAAATACGTTTTTATGAAGAATGTGATATCATGGTGATATCACTCTTAAGCAGAGATATGGAGATTATGAAAAGAGACTCTCATTAATGAAATTAAAGTCATACACTCCACCATTTCTGTCTGCGGCATTGTCGAGACTGAACAGAAAAAAAACCCCACAATAGTAGAAAACACTTGGGAATATCTCTTCTAAGATTCTTAGAAAGCTTTTCTTTTAATTTGATGCTTAATACAGCATGAGTCATTGTGATTTGATGTGTTTTAATTTTTCAGTTGTTAATCAGGTAATTAGTTCTCTAATCATGAAATGTTTTGTATAATTTCAGCCAGTAGTGATAGCATGATTGCTATGTCTTTATATTCTCCTTACCGAAAAGAAAGAGAAAAAAAAGAAAGAAAGAAAGAGAGAAACAGCGTTTTCTGGAGTCTTCTTTCTGTTTTGCTGTGTTAGGTTGTTTAGTCACAAACCACTTACTAACAGTGAAAGTAAAACCCTAAACTATTCTGGATCCTTCTCTGACAGCAATCTGTAGTGGAGAGTCCTAAAAAAAAATCAGGCCTTTAGACAACTGCAATTCTAGGGGTTTTAAACGTGATTATTAATTGGAACCCGAGGCATAGGAGGTAATGATTAATATTCTGCAGGAACCTTCCGGAGAGTCACCTTAACGAGCCCAAACAGGGAATTGGCAGCAGAGGTCTGTGCGGTGCATAATCACCTCGGAGGTGTCGGCCCACCTCCACAAAGTCATTAAGATTTTAGTCCACTCCGTCTCCACTTACAATATTTACTTCACTCTAATGAACACACAGGAAAAAGGGGACTTTATATGGCGTTAGCCCGGTGCTAAAAAAAAAACTTGTTCTCTGACCTGTTCAGTTAGGGGGCCCGTTCTTCATATTGTCGAATGATATTAAGACACCGCAAAGAAAAATGTCACATTGGAAAGAATAAAAAAGAAATAAATAAAATTCTTAAGTCACGACTTTTCCTCCGCTTCTCTCTCTCTCTCTCTCTCTCTCTTTTTTTCTCAACTGCGACGAGATAAACAAAAACTCTGGAGAAAAAAAAACAAACAAAAAAAAAAAAGCGGTTGACTTTCACATTTTTTTGGGGGGACAAAACGGAGGATTCTAAAGTGGACCGCATGCCGCATGTCGATGAGTGCGGCGCAGCAACCAAAAATGGCAGCCAGGGCAGAGTCCTTGGTCGTGACCCAGAGGTGAGGCGGTGACACAGCCGGGCGTTAGAACTGCTAAGGTCACGACAGCTGACACATTTCGTGCCAGGCGGACAGAACTCGGTCCAACACCCGGTCCCACGCGTCTCTTTATAATTCAGACGACAACCGGGACTGGCAAATATAAATAAATAATGAGGGGGGAAAAAGCAGTGCACAAAGTCAAGTGTGCTGGGGAGGGGGGGGAAGTGCTAAAACAGATGCCCTGTGACATCAGAATCAGTGTCATTCAAACAAACTGCATCTCCTACTTAACACTGTCAGCATAACCCAAACCAAGTATCATATTTATGTCTGTGCATGTGTGTGTATGTGTGTGTATGTGTATACATGTATATATATATATATATATATACACACACACACACACACACATACATACATATATATATATATATATATATATATATATATACACACACACACACACATACATACATACATATATATATATACACACACACATGCATACACATATATATATATACATATATATAGAGAGAGAGAGAGTGAGAGAGATAGATATAAAGTCATATGCAGTGACTTGACTATTCTTTGACTGTTTTACGCGCTATTAGCTTTCACATTATGAGTGAACATCTGCAGTTTTTCAACTGAGTAAGGGGGAAAAACCCAAACAATGGCAGTTGGAAAAAAAAAAAAAGAGTTAAGATGACATAAAAGTGACCGCACATAAAAGTGACTAAAAGTGACCGCGCTTTAGCACGAGTGCTGATCTAAACAACATCTAATCGACGTGTTGTTGATGCCGCAAGAGAGGGACAGTCTAAAAATGTTGAAAAGGAGAGTGGATGTGAAAGGTTAAATGCAGTTATGTCTGCTTTTGTAAATGTCTTGGCGTGGCTTAGGTTTCTCTTTGGCTCGGGGTTATGTACTTAGTCTATTGGCATCAAGACAAATCATCTTACTCAACTTGTCACGGAAGTTTCAACCTCTCGTAGGGCCATGAACCGCCCCTGCAACCCCTTACACCCATCATCATCATCATCATCATCGTCGTCGTCGTCATCATCACCAGGGAGCAGTCGTCATGCAAGGGTGAGAAGTCCAACCACTAACTGACACGGAGGCAAAGGAGCAAAAGATAGGGAAAAACAGGAGGCGCAGCTTCGGAGGCGCCAGGGACAAATAAGGAGGAGGCAAAGCCCGACCGAGCAGAGAAATTGTGTCTCTCGGAGGAAGGATGTGAGGAGAGATACTGAAAGGCCAGAAATAACCCAGTCAATCCAAGACCTAATTAGTTTTAAGTATAGCAAACAGGGGTGTCTCCTTCAGAGAACAGACCGGCATAAAGACAAGGAGGCTTACGTTTTACATTTACCCTCCACAAATATCAGATTGCCTTATTGAACTTTTGAATATTCGATTCTCGACGCAGGTTAATTAATTGTGATTCAATTTTGTTGGTTTATTCCTCTTGCATCGCTTAAAACAGATCCAATTGCTCCAGAGCTACAATTGTGGATAATGAGACCCATTCATAAAGATGACTTCATTTCACTCGGTATTACTTTATTATCACTGGCTGATTCCAGTTAGTCCAATTAGAATTTTTTTTTTTTTTTTCACCTGACAGCACATCGACGCTCTCTCACTCTGCCGATTAACAAGGTGACAGCAATACTGTTTTTCTGAAATTTAATCAAAAGAAAGAAAAAAAAAATCTTTAATTGAAATATAACATGAGTTTTTTCACCTCACCGTTCTAATTCCTGATTTCCAAGAGCGTGTTCCTCAATTTAATTTAGATAACTTGTTAAATTAGCTCCAGACCGGGAGATGAGGTGCATTAGGGGAACAATCGTGGCTATAGTAAGGTTTTGCTTAATGTTCATTATGACAGATAATGCTTTACTGGGTTGTCCTTTTTCAGCGGAAAGAAAAGACAAATGACGAATTCCAAAAATGTATCGGTAACAGATCTAATTAGAAAAAGATGAGAGAAAAAAAAAATGATTTAAAGCCTGCTTAACACCCAAATTATTTCATATATTTATTGGCTCTTTATCAGTCCGGAAGCCAGGATGTTGCGGTGAAAGTGTATCTTTAGAACAGAAAACCATTTTGTTTCATTGGAAAAAAATATCATTTATTTCATTTTTGGTTTTTTTTTTTTTTTTAAATTGTGGAACCTAGGTCTTGAGTGTACTTTCCGTGGACGACGCTGTCCCTCCATTACCCTTTAGGGTGGGCTTCTCGACAGTGGAGGTCTATCGGGGAAAAGGGAGAGAGATAAGAACGAGCTACTTAATTTCCAGCTTCCAGCCTGAAACATGCTAGAGCACACATTGGCCAAAAAAATATCTTCATATTGCAATAACACATTCAGTACCATTTTTTTTTTTATTTTAATTGCCTTTTTTCTAAAAAAAAAAAAAAGAAGACACACACACCCACACACACACACAGACACACGTTTTCTTAGTGTCTGTCAGATAGCGTGCACCAGGCTTGGTGCAAACCGACTGTGACACTGCATTTCTGTGGACTGACAGTGGTGACACTAGCCATTTTGGATCCTGCAGTGACTGGACCCATTCTGCAGAATGAATCCCATAAAATTGGACGTTTAGCGACCAAATTACCCCGAGCACAACACAAAGAGATCGGTCTGAGCCTCGTAACAAAGAGAATGGTGTAACGAAGATCCAGAAAATAATATGATGCTTATCATTTTCGCTAGGGGTCATTGTCGAGATGTCAAGAGCAGTATACCGTAAATTCTGAAATAAAAACAGAATCTCAAATAACGGCCAATATTACAAAATATGCTACCAAAAAAAGAATGAATCATAAGTAATGGCCTGTCTCTAATAACAGCCTGTCTCAAATAAAAGCCCGGTTCTTTCTTCAGTTGGGGTAAATAAAGACCCTGGCCACTATTTGAGAATTTACGGTGGATCATTTATCTTGGATACAGAGGGCGATGTGACATTTTTTTTAAAAAAAAAAATATGACTCCAAACACTTTACATAACTGCATATGTTTGTCCATCTGATCAAACACGACAGAGGGAGCGAGAGAGGAGCGCCCCTCCCCTCAAAGGAGAGCTCAGTTCAGCCTACCAATCTGATCCCTTGGATGAGTCTACAAAGTCTGTTTCAAACAGCTGAGGAGCAGTAGGATTGTGATGTCATAATGAGTCGCAACATGGCTCATTTTTGAACCTGGAGCAATGTTCTTTTGTGTTTGGTGAGGAGAGACCTCACAGTACACCATTATGACAAACTGTTCTTATCACCGGCTGTCCTCCCGTCAGGCTTGATTAAAAAAACTACCTTTTAAAATTCTATTACCAAGAGCAATATGTATGATACATGTATGACATTTGAAAAAGATTAGAGAGTTTACGCCATGAAGGAGAAGGAAAAACATCAGGTAATTTATGTGTAGAGTCACTTGTGTTTTAAATTAGTTATATATAAGTTCCACAACCTAGCACTATACTATCAGATCAAACAGCAATATGTTCTCACATTGTAAAACACTGCCACAATAGATAATTAAATATGTTAACGTAAGTATGAGTGTTTTTGCTTGGCATGTGGAGATTTATGTTACCCCTAGTGACTAAATATTAACACATAAATATCTATTTTGGAAATCTATGAACTCAGAGTGAGAACAACCCTTCTCCGTTACTCCTCTTCGTCTCTGTGGAGCGTTGAGACATACTCCTGCTGTCTAAGACCTGGGCCAGCACCAAGACCTCCAGGTAGACTGGCGTAACTCACTATTCCACATCAACATGATGTCAGCCTAAATCACGGTGATTAAACCATTAAAGAAAAGCACCACGCCTACATCTGTTTCTATTATCACTAAAGATTAAAAAACGAAAAAAAAAGACAGATGAAGGTTTTGGCTGAGGGCAAAAATATAAAAAGGGATAGCTTCAGGGGAAAAAAAACGAAAAAAAACCCCCCAACTTTGGTCATGGTAGGAGAAAGGAAGAGTAGAAGGTGGAGGACGAAGAAGTTTGTAAAAGGGGAGATAAAACTGAAAGCTTGTGCGACACTCACGCGTGTTTGTCGCGTGGTTACAGCTAAAATTACTAGCGCTAGCCCACTTCCGAAGCTAAAGAGGTTTAGCAGGGTAAGCTACTGTCTGTAGACATCGCGGTCATCCCTTCAAGATAGTCTCGTGTGACAACAGTAACCAAAGATGATAAGAGTTTTACTTCTGTCTCTGGCGCTTGTTTGTTTTGTTTCGTTTTGTTTCGTTTCGCTTTGGTTTTGTCACAGAAGCAAACTATAGTTTCTGGTACAACAGGTTCACATTTTTTGAAATATACATAATCTACTCGAAAAGATGTTTTGTTGTATGTAGTACTCTGGTAGAGTACCCACTTTTTTTTATCCAGAACTAAGAGCTGATAGACTAAGACTGAGTCCTGTATGGCTGTCTAACTCTCCATTAGTTATCTTTCTTACTGAAAGTGAGGGTGCATCGGGAAGGGACAATGAACCGACCCTGGGCTTGCCCACTGTTAAGTGTGTTCACACCTCATGTGTGGATCTAGATCATGCCCCTCTGTATCCTTTCCACACACAGGCAAGCAAAGAAGATGGTGCCAGTAGTAAGGTAATATTTTAACGAGTCACTGTTTAGGCTACAATACTGAAATGGCATTTTTAAAAACCACAATCGATTCCATTCTATTCTATCCTATTCGGTTTGCTGGTGCACTTACTAACCTAATGAAGAGCTGAAATGGAGGTGGGAACCTGGAAGCAGAACTCATTTGATGCACCGTCGAACTTTCCTGGGCCTCCGCTCACAGGGAGTAAGAACTGCTGTTCTGAGCTGCTCTGCCTCTCTGAGAGCTGGAAGAACAGTCCTGGCTCTGGTCCCACTGTGTTCTGTTCCCTCTTGTTGGGAAGCAGCGGACATGTAGGAGCAGATATCTGGAAGAAACTGAGGTTTGTGTGAGGGCCTGCTCCTTTTGAATTTGTTACCTTCTGTGTTAGCCACAGGTCCCTGTAAGGAAATCCTGGGTAATATTGGGGACATCATCTTAGTTTGATCCTCTTGTCTTTTGTGGAGTCTTTCTGCCACTAAAATGGATGGGGTGGATGAAGCTTTTTCATTCAGTGGTGGTAGAATGCTCTTTCCCCTCATGCCTCTGGGTTTGGCAAATCACAAAAGGACATTTGCTGTGGTGGACAGAGTAGGATTTCTGTCAACATTTAGTTGGGAAACGTTTTATTTTTTAGCATAAATATAAAACATATTGAATCCCATCATATTTAACAGATTCATGAAGTGAATAATTATCGCTGGCATTACGTCACATTTATTTCCTAATTCATGTGTCCTGCTCACCAACGTGTCTGACATGTCTACATGCGTCTAGCACCTACCAAAGTTCTTCAACCTTATAAGTATAATGACACTCCTGTTGAATTCGGTGAATACAAATATGCCGTTTAAGAAGACAGTGAACACTTCTGAGTGACCCACTTCACTCTCTCCCCGAAACGAACGTTTGAAAAATGATGAGAGCTCTTGGTGTCACTCACCTATCATGACGCAATAATTAAAACGAACTAAGGTGTTTTGGGGGGTTTTCATCGTACATGAGCAACGCAAGTTATCACAGTTTCCATTCCGTTATGCTTGAAACAACAAAACACGGGATCTAGTTTCAAGGTACACGACGTCAGTCGCGACCGAACTGATACCCTGTAGATAACTTCGCAATTCTCAATACTGAGGGAAGTGAGAGTCCGTTTTGCCAAGCAGTCCTCCATGTTTCTCGCAACAAAGCAATCGCATCGCATTTTTCCCCTCGAAAATTCGCAATTAATAGCTTTACCAGAATGCATGTAGCTCATTCTGATGCCGCTGAGCAACGGTCATTCATTTGGAAACAGGATAAACAACAAACTCAACTAAATTTGTTTGCGGAAGTTATTAAATATAACTACAGAACTACCTACAGAATAATGAAACTAATAAAGAGCTGAAATGTGTCAGTTGTTTTCCAGGAATGGGATGACTTCGATGCCGCATATACTCATAACACATGGACAATGATTTTGCTCATGTGGGAGGTTGAATTTGTGAATCACTGATTTATGATTTAAGTACTGGGCGTTCTTCTTGAATGAAAATTACGCAAAAGATTGTTTATGTCTGTATTAAGTGTTTCCCAAAAGGAATCCCTATTGCAAAATGAGTTGAGTCAACAAGACAATGTCTGGCCAGACCAGGAAACAAATTAGTCGTTTTGACTGCGGTTTTAGGCACGGTGTGTACACAGTCTGACTTACCTCTTATTTCTTCTCTTTTGTGCTTTCATTTCCCCACATTTTGCCATGGCTGAGTAATATGGAGACAGGAGAAAACAGCACATGTGGATGAGGTGACTGCATTAAATGATCCAAGGTTATTCTGACCTCTTGTGGTAATTTGATTTCACTACGGCCATTTCAACATGAGAGCAGCAGCTAAGAGGCAGTCATGTTGCCGACAGAATTTTAAAGTGGGCCTGAAAGCTTAAATCACTTTTGGCTCAGTTTCCCCACAGGGCCTTTCCAGTTTTTCCTTTTGATGTAACAACAGGAGTTTAGGAGCCAGGGAACACTGCCTAGATAGGTTTCTTTGCCTTTCCAAAAATTCAAACTGAGATAAGCAAAAGGCATTCTTTATGAGTCAACATGGGTTATTTATTTCAACCAAATCAAACAGCTTACAGTGTACAACCAAAGTAAATTCACATATATTTATATCTTCATTAACATTTTGCCTAAAACATTTACATTTAATCATCTTTCCTTTCACAAAGTTGGCTAAATTTTGATCTGAAATTATGATCATCTTGTATATTTTAATAATCCAGAAATGAATTTAAATGATTATTATATGTGCTTGTCCATTCTCTTGTGAATTTATAACAGCTGAAAAAATATTTTACATTAATGTGCTTCTGCAATAGTCATAATCTCTTCAGATTGCAAAAATATTTGTGTCACACATTTAAACGGTAAACATTTCAGATCTGGCACAAACAAAACTAAACATGATAGGGAACAGTTTTGCTCATTTCTTGAGAAAAAAATAAAATAAAATAAAATACAGGTCACATTGTACATTCTCATTTGTGGTTTCACACAGTCAGCTCTGATACAGCATAAACTACAGAGTGAATTACAGAAGAACTGAGATAATAATGATGTTGAATGATGTTAATGTATTTCCATGTAGAAGGCAACTCTCAGACTCTCAAGTGCCTCCTCTTTGGTGATGCTGTTCCAGTCTTCAGGCAACAGGGCTGGCTCACACTGGTATTCTTGGGCAAACCTGCTATTGTATTTAGCGAGAACATACTTCCAATATTTGTTACTTTCATCTTTACCCGGTTCCTCCGGGGCAATGGTCCAGTCAGGGTAAATGGATCGATAGTCCTTGTAATACACCGACTGACCTCCCGTGTCTCTGTTCTTGAACTGATTTTCTCCATGGACGTCTGCTGAACAACTGCTGTGGGACAAGGAGGTGGAGTCGGCGCAGGTGTAGGACACCAGCCCTTTTGGCCGATGCAGCAAGGCTTGATGCACCGTGTGATCACCCTCCCTCAGGTTACATGGCGCTTTGCAGAAGGGACACTGTTGTTCGCACCCCCTCACCCGGTCATATAATAGGTCCTGGAGCCTGAAGGACAGATCCTCGGGTACTTCAATGACATCCTCATTCTCTGCATGTTCCTCAGCGATGGTCTCAGTCATGTCGGCAACAGACTCTTGTAGGCATGCCACAAAGTTCTCCCGATGGGTGGTGATCTCAAACAGGGGTCCATTCAGGGCATCACGGGATATGTTAATGTCTCCTGGAGTCTCGATGCTGTCACATATTTTCTCAAGCAGTGCCCTGATATTGATCGGCATTCCACTCCAGCCCTCAGACACCTGGTCAATAGCGCTTTTCATCCGATTTGAAATCTCCTGCATGCTTGGCTCCCTGCACTCCTCAATCATGACTGAACCTGACAGATGGTCCATGACAATGTGTTCAATCTTCTTCCGACTGAAGCTCTCCCCGGACAGCAAGTACTCAAAGAATCCCTCAAAGCTGTCCTCTAGCATCAGCTCCCGGAGTGTGCTGTAATGGAAACTATGAGATGAACTGCAGTGTTGCGCGTTGTCAGATCTTAGAATATCATCCAAAATCTGTCTCTCCAGGGTGCCATAGATAAAGTTCAGAGCTGCTGGTTTAAGGCAGAGAGAGGTAAAAGCCAAAGCTGCTTTCTGACACTGGTCCCTCTTGCGGAAGTGGTAAATGAAGTTAAGTAAGTGCTCCTCCTTTTTCTCGCTAAGATATCTCTCTTTTGTCTCTTTTTCCAGCGTTAGGAATTGTTGCATCTCCTGGAATGAGACACAAGCTTTACTGCAGATGTACGTCTTAATATCCACCTCAAATTTGGGTTTCATTTCAAACATCTCTGTTTTTAAACCCTCTAGACCTTTATCCACAATTCCCAGTAACTCTTTTAGATAGCTGTCGGAGTAACTCTCTTTGCGTCTCAATTTTTCAGAGACTTTCACGTCACAGGACTCTATGACTGTATTTGTGTGCCTTTGTGCAACCTCTTTGTTATGTTTCAGAGTTCGTTTCATCTTGCTGCGCAATGCAAAATGCCCGTTCTTCACGGTAAAGCTCTTCAGTCGATTTGGATTCTTGAGTTTAACCTTCTGCTTCTTCAGTCCACGATTATTGAGATTTTCTTTCAGTTGCTCAATCACCCTAGCAGTGACTTCATGCGTCTCGAGTGGTTGGTTCAGTTTAAATGGTATGTCATTCCACACACTGTAAAACTCTTCCTCAAGTTGGTTGTCCTCCATCACAGCATCGTTATTCTTGCAATTCTGCAAGAGTGATCGCAACTTTACCTCCAGGGCTGCCTCCAGTGCTGTCAGCAAGGCCTGTAGTTTTTCTTCTAAATCATGTGTAAATACAGCAGATTCAAGTTTTTCATCCATATCACAAGTCACTTGTTCCTGAAGTTTGTCAACTCTGTTGAAGATGTCTGCTTTGTAAGCCTCCACAAGGTTCATATCAAGGTCTTCCTGCCTGAGGTGGTCCCACAGACTTGATCTAACTTTGTCGCTTTCGGCTTTCATCTCAACTGCAATTTCTTCCTTCAGCATTCTAACGATGTCTTGCGAATCCACAGGGTTACCACTTTGCAAAGAGGTTTCCTTTATTTCAGCAATGCGCTGATCTACCCCCTCGGACCAAAGATCCACATGATTCTTGAGCATCTGTTCTCCTTCAACAAGTTTAATACAGAGACTGCAGAGTGTATCAGCTACCTCTGTGTTCCTGAACCCGATGGGAAAATTTTCACTCTTCACAGACTCCCAAAAGGTGCACATGTGTTCCATAAACGCACCCAGGCAAGTTGGTTTTGTGGTCATTGCACGTTTGCGAAAAGCTTCCAACAAGCTTTGTTTAAGCTCAAGAGCTGCATCACTATACTTAGGGTTCACGTCTGTAGTTGAAGAGGGTGTAGTCCATGGGCCTACCAAGCTGTGGTTGGTGAGGCTTTTCTCAGCGCTGGCAGGTCTTTCTGTTTCAGATCCGTCAAGTGCATCCTCTCTGGCAAGTATTTGAATCACACTACTCATGAGCTTTGCATCTATGCCAGTGCCCTCAGATGCAGTTTGAAATATTGGCACCCTTTCTGTGTCCCTTGTGCGAAGAAGAGTGCTCACTGCAATCTGAAGGTTGTTTCGTGTCTCTCCCTGACCATCGGGGGGCAAATTTACCAGTGTCACATCGCTTAGTCCAGCGACAAAGGTGGCCAGTTCATTGTCATGCACAAAGCTGTTCTCCTCCTGTCTTTGTTCTGGAGGATTCAAACCCTCGGTGCTGATCAACATCAGAAATTCACAATCCATTTCCTGTCTTAAATTGTCAGGAAGAGTGATCAGGAGCATGTAAGCACCTTTGATGGTTCTTCTACCATGCTTTGGGAAATTCACTCCAAACAAAGCAGACAGGACTTCAGGATTCTTAGAACTGTGGAAACCTAGGGTTGTCAGAACTCTCATGCGACTAAACTTCGGCAGTTGCCTGTACACTTCGTAGAGGACACTGTATACCCAGTTCATTGGAAAAATGGATGCATCTCCATCGTAGATCTCTAGTGGAACTCCATAGAGGAGTAGCTCACCAGCCAAATAAGGAAGTCGAAACATATCATAGAGATCACTGTTAGGGCTCCGGAAATATCTTTCATAGATCAGCCCCATTTCACGGAGGAAGTGCTCAAGTCCCAAGCATGGCTCCTGTAGCTGCTCCCTCTCTGGACCCGTTATGGCAGATAGTTGGTCCAGTTGTAACACCTCAAGTTTTACTTTCATCCAAGTGAGGAGGAATGCCCGCTTCGTTGAATCAAGGGTACAAAGTGCTTCGATGAAAGCTCTCATGGCTGTTGTCAACTTGTAACCAAGCAATACCTCAATGAGGCCTTCCTGTTCTCCTCTGAGACCTTGGGTCAATTGCTGTTGGTCAAAATCCTCCTTTAGCCGGCTCTCTTCCTTCTCCAGGTAACCCAGTCTTTTCCATGCCGAACCTTGTAAGGGAAGCTGCTCATCTATGTACTTTGTGATTCCATTCTCCATTCCCTTCAGGATTTCTTCAACTTCAAAGAATGCCATCCTGCAGATCTCATCTTCATCCACAGTCAGGTCAAGGTCATTGGCCACCCCAGCTATGCCAACAAGGTTCACAGCATGCAGATGTGGTATCAGATGATTCAATGTGTTTCTCAAATTTTCAGCAAGCTCCTCTTCAGTGATATTGTTTCCATGTAGCACAGACCCTTCAGGCAGCTCTAGACCTTTCACGACCTTTCTCATGACATTTCCACTCCTCACCTCCTCACCATCTTCTTCCATCTCCATCAAGCAATCAATGAGGATCATGTGGCTGGCATGGCCCCTCCATGACGCAAGCAGTTCTTGATCCTGAGGCTCAAGCTTTCCACAGAAGACAATGAGAACCGCAGAGGAGTAGCAGAGAAGGCTCAGTTGCTTGTCGCTTTCGGCAGCGTCACCGCGAAGGTTAGCCACCAGGACAGGATGGGAGAACGCACTGCTGTGGTGATTTCCTCCCGGTGGCAAGTTCCAGCCAACCTCCACCATGCCCTCTGAGAGGATTCGTGGCAGCTTCCCACCCTGCAAATGACGATGTGTGAAGCATTCATACTGCTTATGTGGGCCCCCAAGCATGCGGTTCAATACCCGGGATTTGGAGACACCGCAGGAGCCTAACCTTACAGCAGAGATCAATGGCATCCTGGAATCGGCCATGTTCTTCATCATAAACCCTCTGTTCTCCATGGCAGATTCTGTCCTCCACTGACCTAAAACACCACGGAAAGGACAAAGAAGTAGAGTACCTTGCAGCTCTGGCCAAACGGGTGGAAGAAACAGAGGTACCGCAAAATTGCATTGCACCATTCGGTGGGTGATCTCTTGCCGCAAGAAGCTGTTGGTGGACATATACATGGCTGCAACCAGGTCTAGAGGGTTGACAGCACTCTGGGAATCCTCATCCATCTCAGGCCTTGCCACTCCATAGACACCTGCAGGAACTTGGCAGGTGGGGCTCCGGGCCTGGGGATCATACAGCCAGAGGCGTCTTAGGAATGCATTTGGAAGATCCTCTGGAGTATTTGGAAGCTCATCTTCCAGGCTGGGGGTGCTGATGTACAGCATTGTGGTGAGGTCCAGAGGTATGATCTTACAGTTCTGCAGGCCAAGCATATGCATCAGAATCTCTTTATCCCTGTTAACTGTGAAAAAGAGGAAAATGAAATTAATCAAAATAATGAATGTGCATTTTGGTTTATTTATTGACATGGTTTAATGTGTATGACGAAGATTTTTGTCATGTTATTGCTTTTGTACAATATTTGAAAGTCAATCAACATGTCTGCAGTATTATTTGAACATCCTTGAAAGGATGTTGCCATTCTGTGATGTCTTTAGACATTGTATGGAGTTCTTACCTATCCTGGTCTTGAAGGTCCCCTCAGCAGGGGGAGTCCTACGGTGCAGTGACATTGTTGGGGTGGGTGGGTGTGTCCCTATGTATGTTATATCTCAGTGATGATGACTTAAAAATGAACCCAAGCCTCTTTGATCAGATACCCATGCATCCATCCAATCCGTCCTGCCGACTGACAAGGACCTAGTGGTTGCAGGTCACAAATACAAACCAAACCAAAGTCTTTAAAATTACAATAAATCAAGGGCATCTCATACTTTATAAAGATTGATCCTTTTTCTACATTAGTTGTCATGTCGCTGACTTCATGACTAATGCTGTAAACAGACCTAGTGTTTTACAGTACTTTGCCACAGCTCTGTGAGACATAAAAATGTATGAGGTGCTAAAGGTATTTTAAGGACATAGTAGTCTATTATAGCACTAAGACAGAGTGGCTTTTTATCAGCTGCAACAAAGCTCTGTTGCTACCTGCTGTTCACCTTTGTGATATCCTAGTGACAAAGTGATTTTATTTTACCTCTGGCCCCAATTTAGTTTGTTAATGAGCCTGACAATGCACATCCCATGAATTACAAATGACTTCAGTTGTGCTTGCACTAAGAGACTAATTTGAGCCAAATGAATTTTTCAGCGATAAACACCATACGTTCTGCTCAGAGACTATCTCTGATTTGGAGATTAGATTAGACCATCCCAGAGGCGCGCAGAGGTGGAATGTGGCAAGCCTGTTTTTTTTTCTATACCTTTTCTCTGTGCTTGCATGTGCGTAAGAGAGAGATTATTTGACACAGTGGAATTTGCACCGGTGACTAACGCCCTCCTCAGGGATGTACAGCTGAAAATGAAGGGCTGAACCGTGAGCTTGACAGGCAATGAATCATGGGAATTGAAGTCTTTAAAAACCTGCAAGCTTTCAGTCATTCCTGGATGCCAAAGGCAACGGTGCGGTTGCACATAGCTTAATAGCTTTTGACTGAAATTCATAACTGGTACATTCACTCTAGCTGTGCACCGGCTTCAGTTCAGTGCTTTTATAGCTAGACTGATATAAATCATAGTAACACTGCATGGGCATTATGAAGAGTGGCTTGAAGACAGCATAAAAGACCATTGCCTCTAATGCAGCAAAGTCCTATGTTGATGAGACATGGCATCATAGGCACAAGAGTGAGCATGCATGAAATATTTTTCTTTCTCTTCTCCCCAGCCTCACTGGCTACACTCCCCATATGTCAGGCAGATGGCAAAACTTAACTCCTTGTCAATTTCAAAGCTTCATCCAGAAAAAAAAAAAAAAACACGATTTAGCAGCGCACAGAATGTGCAGGCTGTTCACTTCACTCAGCTTGCAGAGATAAATCAAACTGTCCCAATTAGGACTGCTTCCATCGTTAACCTTAAACAACACAGTGGGTGTTGCGGTTGACATGCATCGGTTCATGCATATGTATATAGTTTTACTTCACCTACCAGTGAAATGAACATACCATTTAAACTTTCGACCAATCACTTTCTAAATATATTTCGCGTTATCAAATGAGACAAATGCTTAATATTACTTCCATAAGGCGCTCTTACTCGTAGCTGGACTTACCTCTATGGAGCTACGTGAACAGTAGTGGACCACTGAGACCTTGACCGTGTGGATTCAGAGTTAGGTTTCCTGCATACACCCGAGGCCGTCCCTCTTATATGAGTTCTAGTGAGGGTGATAAGATATGCTGTCGTGGAATTCTCTCCGCCTTATTTTCATACATGTGCGCAAATACTTACGTATGTGCAATAACTATTCATCCGCACAGAAAGTACCAAACAACACTAAAGCGGGGATTCATTACGCTGTGGGTGATGTGGAGACGGAATTCAATCCAAATTAAATGTTATTACAGATAGAATGAAAGATGATATTCAGATGTAGGAAGAAATGCTTTAAAATAATGAATTAAATGGTATTTATGTTTAATTATGAATTTAATTAAATGTAAATACCATTTTGACAATACCAGAACATTGTCAATATCCTGCCAAACTCAAAAGGTTGTCATATGAGGTATTGTTATACCATTAGTATAAAGTATTATTAGAGATCATGTCAGTTTGTGCAGGAATGGCAGAAAGTCCCTTTGCGACCCTGTACTAAAATTGCCTTATTAGCAATTTTGATGTAATGCATTATTACAGTGTAAATACAAATTGCATGAAAACTGAAGACTGTCGAAGTATTACAGAAAAAAAAACCATGACTCAAATTACTTTGGATTAAGATATAACTGGAGCAACAATCTGATTTATTTTATTGGTGTGGAAGACTGAAACAGCAGCAATCACAGTTCATTTGTCCTCAGGCTGGAGGACAAACAGGAAAAGAAAAAAAAAGAGAGAGAGAGAGAGGGGGGTGGGTGGACAGACATACGGACAGACAGACGAGGACAGAGACAGATAGATAGATACACAGAGAGAGAAAGAGAGAGAGAGAGACAGACAGACAGACAGCAGACAGGGGCGGAGACAGAAAGATAGATACAGAGAGAGAGAGAGAGAGAGAGAGAGAGAGAGAGATGACTCCTATGATGACATCATTGCGGGTCTTTATCTCCTCTGCTAATGACTGATCTGAATCAGATTAAGACTGCAGGAGATTCTGTACATTCCTCTGCCGCGATAAAGCCTGCAGCTAGCTCATACCCTCTGCCGCGATAAAGCCTGCAGCTAGCTCATACCCTTTGCTGATGTCACAGCAAAGGCACAAAACAAATCTGTTTAATGAACTGTGACTTGTGCTTTGGCAGCGCGACTTGCACCGTGTAATACAGCTGCTCAGATATGATTCTTTTCTGCTACAGATGGACAAGGCAGCCTTAAGCCTGGAGCAATTGGTCGAGAGCTGGTCTAATCAATTAGACTTAAAATTGCTTATTATGGGATTGTTTCTATCAAAACTGATTCATTTAGTGACTGATTGTTGTCAACAGTGAATTCAGCTGCTGGTACGCTGCTACAGTGAGCAACATTAAATTCTGAAACAGAACTGACTGAAATTAAAGGGTCTATTATTCTAAAAAACAAACAAATGAAAAGCTAAAAAACCCAACAACATACAAATAAATAATCCCAGATTGTTTCCATTGTCTTGAGTATGCATATCTCACATGCAGTATACCAAACAAATCTGCATACTGAACATGTGATGCATTGTTTCAGTTGTCTCTTGCTTTGTGTGCAGTCATGAATCGCTTATTAAACGGTGCAAATGCAAAAATATGATATACTTTCGTTTGTACCATCTGAATAATGTGCATACTCATCAAGTCAATGACCAGCCACTTTATATGCTGTAGGCACGTGGATTTAATACTTAGAATTAATCTAAAACTTAGAGCTGTGAGACTGTTTTCAACACACAAGTGCATTTCATTTTTTTGGCTGTAAAGATGAGTAAGCTGAGTTAATGAAAAAAAAAAAAAATCATATAAATTTAGCTGACCTAACTCATTTTAAATCCAGCAGTCTTCTCTTCATACCCTGTTCCTGTTTTTTTTTTCTTTTTTCTTTTCTTTTTTTTTTGTCTGAGTTCTACAAACACTTTCAGAAGACCCCCTCTGTGCCACCTTGGCATGACTTTGCTAAATCAGGACTCTTCAACACTCCAGCGGTCTTCCACTTGCAACCAGAATATTGCTCTCACCTCTGCTGAATAACCTCACACACACCTACAAAGCCTAGAGTTATACACACAGCTCCAGGATCTAACAGAGAAAACCGACAACGACCAGTGTCTGTGTTATTAGACACACACACACACACACACGCACGCACAAAGTCACTTTCTCTCCCTTGGTCATTAGTAATGATATCTGTCATAGAGTAATGGTAGACAACTGTGTTTGTGTTTGGTGGAGAGGGGTCATATTTGGTCTAGCGTTGCCTGCCCAGGATGTTAAAGCGCTATCCAGAGGGATAAACGTGTGCGCTCAGGAAAAGATTATTGTCTCCCTATTTCTGTACTGCAAAGCTGTTTAATAGACTTAGTGCTGCCAAACGAGTGTCTGCGTGTGTGTATGTGGGCGAGCTACGAAGCTTGGGTGTTCGTGTGTCAACCGTGTGAGTGTGCGTGGACTTAGCCATACGCATGTTTAGACCGTTTGCTCTCTGAACTGTTAGAGCCGCAGAAGTTCAGGAGGTCCAGTTCTGCAATACTTGGAATAAGAAAAGAAAAGAAAACTCGGAGGACACAAAGAGAAAGGATCGGACGAAAAGCTCTTCAAAATGTTGGTGTCAATGTTAACAGCGATGTATATGATGGTGCGAATAGCCGAACAGGTAAGTTGACTCACGTTAGTCACAGTGACAGCGAGTGTGGGTCGTCTTAAACATGTTTAATCCAGTAGTTGTGTTTGTACGGACAGAATCCTTAATTAAAAAAGAGCCTCTTAACTACCATGATGCAATTTAGTATAGGAAGCGACTCTTTCGCTAGTTTAAAGGCCTCGATACGGACTGCTCCACAATGGAGAGGCTAAAACAAAATGAAACGCCACTAATGCATCAGTTTGGTGTGGGTGGTTTGACTGCATTCCCGGCTACAGATAAAAATCATTTTGTTTAAAGACGTCACTGGAGAGCCAGAACCCCTACTACAGGCAGGTATCTTAAAACTGTACTGACATCATAGCGTTTAAATGACCCCTTAGCGGTGCACTCTGACATATCTGAAAATACCGTGGCGTGACGAGAGAAGACACCATGTTCTTGCTGTGCAAAGGGTTGTAGATTGATAATATATCGCTGACAGAGACTTTGGTTAATGTAGACATTTGGGTGCATGACACTACTAACTGAAGATTCAATCCCCTTGATGATCAAAAGTGATGAAATGACTGGAACCACATCAATTAACGTTGAATCGGTTTTAACTGGAAATTTTCTGGGGTGTTTGTCCCCGAGAGAGTCAGTTAATTTAAGAAGGACAAGCTGCAGTCACACTAATTAGAGTTTAGCATGTGGGAGCATGAAACAGAATGAACCTGACTCAGAGAGGAACTGGCAGTGACTCACAGACAGGCTGTATCTGAGGTTTTAAACCCACAGACACACACATACACACACACGTGCGCGCACACACACTCATGCGCACACACACACACACACACACACACACACACACACACACATACGTTGCCTCACTTTGCTTTGACCCTGTCTGTGTCTTTCAGCTGGGTGTTCGGTTAATGCGGAAGGAAGAGACCCCTCTGCCCTACATGGTCTCCCAGCCGTTGCCCTGGCAGGTTCAAAGTGTTTCTCACAGCCGGAGGGGGAGTCGAGCGGAGGAGGTCAGCGTTCACACACATAACACTAAATAGCACACAAACACACAAAGAGATGTGTTAGAGATTTGTATATGTGTCTCCTGTTTTTTTTTTTTTTTAATCCATTTTAAAAGTCTAAGTCCTGGCCTTACATCCGAGAACGCAATGTCCTTTGCCTGGAAGAGCGTCAGTAAGTCCATGTGGGTTTAACGATAAGTGTCGGGCAGTAAGACCGGCTTTAGAAAAAAAAAAAAGAAAGAAAGAAAAAAAAAAAAAACTCGGTTGATGGTGACTCACACCTTAACTCGCGCATCGCTGACACACACAGTTCAGGGCAGCGATACTAAGAAATTTGTGAGCAGTGGATCCCAAATCTGTTTTTTGGAACACGCAATTGACTGCTGACTCTTTTCATCTTTGACCCGTAAGAAGCAAGCCTACAAGGCCTCTGTAATTACTTAACAATGTGAACGAGGCATGCTGTAGCTGAAAAGGGAGCTAAATGCCTAATTTTCGGGAGGGGAGGGGAGGGGGGTGGGCAGAAGGTGGAGTGAGGCGAGGGGTTAGCGTAAGGTCAAGTTTGGGAAATGTAGTTTTACAAGATAGTCTGCTCAAGCCTCATATTTAACCTTCAACTAAAATATGTGTTTGTCCTCGTCGTGATCTTGACCTCAGGACAAGTGAGTACCATCTTTTGGTTATTTCACAGTTACTCATCAGTAGATATCTAATCAGCCAAGCATTCTTGAGGCACCGAGAGGGATACAGGGCTTTTTTTGGGGCGGGTGGAGGAGTGGAGAGGGGGGGGGGGGGGGGTGACTACGAGAGGTCATTCAAAGTGGGAGGTAATTGTGGATGAAGCTCATAACATTCCTCATCTAGGGCTGTTATGGGTACCAGATATTTTATTTTGAGAGAGAGAGAGAGAGAGAGAGCCCTGATGAGAAAATACTTCTTTCATTCTTCTCCCATTTTTATTGAACCAATCATTTTGCTTTTACAACTCATGCGCAACTGGCTGACATAATCTGTAATTACTTTCTCCTTTGCTTGTGTAATGACCAGACGTCTGCTTTCCATGGACTGACGGCCTTTGTTGGAAGACGTTTAAGTCTGATAACTCTCTCTCTCTCGCTCTCTGTCGAACATTATGAGTAGGCTGGTTAAGCCTCTGACTGGCTAGCTCTCAGGTACCCATAATCCCCAGCCAACACTGGTAACCACATACATGGCACTGTCAAGGGGGTGGGGGTGGTGGGGCGGGGGTGGGGGTGTGTGTGTTCGTGCGTGTGGTTTCCTTACTTAGAGTTTCCATTCGTATCTTTTTAGAGACACGTAGTGCCACAAACCTGAGGTAAAGAGCAAAATCATGTCATTTCAGACCTCCTCATTTAACCAATGGCCTAGTGGTAAAACCAATTTCACTTCGCAGTTCATTTACACATTCAGTTTAAAAGAGTTTATTTGTTCTGTGTCACTCTGTAAACCTAACCTGATTTAAGCTTATATTTAAAATTGAGAACATTTAAATGAGAACTTGACAGCCTTATCTAATCAAACGAGAATGCAACTCTTGTCTTTTATATTATACTCATCGGTCTACTCCAGGGTGGTTTTTGAGGTCACATATGTCATAATAGATAATAGGAAAATCATTCTAGAGTGTTATGGACTGTTACTATATTTCAGTTCTATTCCCGGCAGTAATGGAAAGTTATAACTAGACAGGTTAATCGAACAAAAATGATTCCACACCTTGGGAGGCGATACAAAACCATGCCTCGGTACAAATAAAACAATTTCAGAGTTCAGGTCAGAGTACTGTAAAGTGCATTGTAACTGAAAGTGGAGGTAGATAAGGAACCTTGGGTTGACCGTAGAAGGTCAAAGGTTATGTTCTTTCTGCCTGAACTCTGACAGTGCGATAGGCGTGTCAGGAACGTGAAGGAATGTTAGAATAACATTCAGATCCTACATACACTCCCTTAGGGCACGTTCCTGTTCCTACACACGATCAGATGAGAGGGGAGGTTATGTTTAAACGATAAGACTGAATCTCGGCCTCCCGTCATCTCTCTGTACCTTTGTTTCCTGGTTTGTGCGTGACGGGTCGTGCGCTTTTCAAGAGCGCGGCAAGGGTTTGGGGTGCAAACTGCACCCGAGCGGTTAACCCGTACAGGACGTTTAAAAAAAGGTTAAGAAAAAAAAAGAAGAAATCTTTGGAATTTTGCATGTATCGTAGTGTTTCTGTCACCTTGAACAGTCGATCTGTTTCACTTATTCATCACTGTAATCAGTCTGTGATTTGCAATTACTGTTTGTTTTGTGTGTGTGTGTGTACGTGTGTGTGTGTATACGTGTGTGTGTTGCTTTTTGCAGTTTGAAGGCCAGAGAAGAAACAGCATAGGTGTCTACAGAAAGAGTGAGTCGATCATTTAAAACAAGAAAAATATTAAAATATCAAAATTTAAAATAGTTGTCTCCATGGAGATTAGCATTTTGTCACGTATCCATGTCCCTGTTTCCAAACGAATGGATTTAAAAAAAACAAAACAAAACAAAGTCACATTTTATGCCTCATTTTTCCCTCCCTTCTTCTTCGTCCTTGTCTTCTTACCCGTGTTGCTATTTGTGTAACCTCTCTGTCGGTCAGATTCTGCGTCCAGTAACGGACAGTGCAACCCCTCCAGCGGGGACAATGTGGACAAAGCGGCCAGTACCATCCAGCACCAGTACAGAAAGTACCAGCAGAAAAAACAGAAGGACAAAAAGTGAAGGTCCATCAGAACCAGACGCATGGACCAACACAGGATCTGTCCTTACACACACACACACACACACACACACACACACACACAAACAAACACATACATGTGCACACACACACAAACACATACACGTGCACACACACACACACACACAAACACATACACGTGCACACACACCATCGCATACCAACAGAACATCTGGTATCAGATCTAAAGCTCTGATATAACATAAATTCTAAGAGACACAAACATGCAATATTAGCCAGACACAAACAAAAACGTTAGATGAAGAATAAGATAACTAAACCATTTAACCTTTAACACACATACCTAGCCACCTTTTAGAGTGACTGATTTATCCAGAGCTCCCGCGTATGCTGACAAACATCAGAAAGACTTGTGAACATTTTTTGTGATACCAAAGCTATATATTTGCCTGTGAATGTGAGTGAGATTTTTATTTGCTGTGAGTATTTCTCAGTGTGTGTGTGAGTATGACAGTTTTGAGTAAAAAAAAAAAGGCTATTTTATTTCACAGTTAATGTACCTGGAGAGGGAGATTTGTCATTTTACAGACTGTTGTAAAAAGCGTTTGGTCGACTTCAATAAACACTACACATCCCACAATCATTTGGTCCTCAGAGCCGTGGCGTAACAACATTGCCCCCCTGTGCTGGACTTAGGGAATGACTAGAGTGATGACTTGATACTTCCAGAAACATTTAGAGGGTATATTATTCGTCAGGATTTCTCAGATAGCAGGATAACACAAACGTAAAAGTCAAAACTGCTTAATTAGAGAAGAAGAAGGAAAATTCCAACTGTACAGTCTTGACTTATCATTCAATGTCATTCCTGATCAGCCAGAAGCTCTGTTTCACAGTTTTCCCCTCTGTCTTCTCTGTCAGTTACCTCCAATACAGTAACAAAATCACAAAGGTTAAAATCAAGTTAATCAGGAGAAAATAATTTAGGTTATTAATATGGGCCACAGGGCTGTTTAAGGCTCTTGAGTGAAAATATTAATCTCAAGTGTGAATATACACACACACACACACACACACACACACATATATATATATATATATATATATATATTTAGATTAAACATTTGGCATAAAATGTTGGAGAATTGAAATCAGTGGATAACAGAGGCCAAAGGTCATAGAAAGATAGCTTTATTGCACAAGGTGTCGGAGTACTCTTTTTCTGTTTTTGTATTGTTTTCATAGAAAAAAAACTGTATAGTTAAACACAAGCAATTGCAAATTGAAGCAACTTTTCCATAAAAGTTTAGGAATCCCCTCTGCATTTTTTTTTAAAACTTCCCCCCTCCCTTTTTAATTCATTGGAATCTCCTTTTCCTTTTTCTTTTTATAACCAGCAAAATATTCAGAGCATGCAATGCCATTTTTCTTCAAGATTAACAAAAAAAGTAAAAACAAAACAAAAAATAAAAACAAACAAAACAATCAACGACAGAAATGAATAAAAATTCAACAAAAGGAATTTTAAAAAAGGAGAAAAGAAAAAAACAAACAAAAAACAAACAAAAGCCTGATGTCTTCTAAATTCTCATGTCCCATTCAAAAAAAAAAAAGTGTAAATTGTTTTTGTTAGATTTTATATATATATTTATATATATATTATTTTCAATCCCCTCACGTATGAAGTTATACGTTTAATCACACTTTAAATTGTGCCCTGGTTTCTTCTGGAGATGTCGAAAATAGTAATTATTTATACAAAACATTTTCGTATGTACAAGAGTCTTTATTTGTAGATCAGAAATTATGTGAATAGGGGGAGGGCCTGGATAAAGCAGGTAATCTGATTGGTTAAGGAAACAAGGCAAACCAAACAAAAAGGCGGGGAAACAGAGTGGGTGGGGAAGGAGTTTGACTCCTGACTCCGCCCAGTGTCCACACAGCTTCTCCTGTGATTGGCTGGAGCGAGGTGGGGGGTCCCTGATTTTGATTGGCTAACACAGGCCTGCCCCATTATGTGACACCACTGCATTTCTCAGTTAAAACAAAACAAACAAACAAACAAACAAACAAAAGAATAATCAATAACAAGCAAATGAAATATGGAAAGATCAATGATCTTTAAAAGTTAAAGTTTGTTTTTCTTAAGCGTGTAACTCATGAGTGGTGTTAGGGGGAGCCAGTGCTGACGGATTCAGGTTAACGATTAACGGTACCCTGACACTGCCTTAACCAAACCTATTCATAAAAACAGTGTGAATTCTGAGCTTAAAGAAAGATTAAGCAGTAAAGCCATCTCATGGATTTCTGTGCTCAATCACATAAAAAATGATGAGATCCACTCCATAATATATATGTGTGTTGTTCTGTTGACCACAGCACTGAACACAAGATACTGAAAACCTCAACGTGGTGGAGTACAGTTGATTTAGTCCTCACATGCTTGCAATTAATTAAACATTTATAACTTTCCATTCAAACCGTTACAGTATAATCAAATAAATTAATTTACCCAAATACCCACGCCTGGATAGATCTGAAAAATGCAATAAGAGTAATTAATAGTTTGTAATGCCTATTTGTTTGATAAAGAAATTGGAGACCTAGGTTTTTTTTTTTTTCCTTATGATTGGCTATGATAGTGGATAACAGATCTGGACAAGAGCTTTCACAGTGTGGACCATCCATCAAACAAAATCCAAAAAATAATTGATATTCTTGACTAAATACATTTTAGATAATTGTTCTCCTAATTATACAACCATCATGAAAATGTAATAACCAAATTTCATGACAGAGAAAAATCCACTTTGTACCCATTTTTTTTTTCCAGATGTTGTGTACAGCAGCTGCTGAAAGAGAAATAAAAACACCAAAAAGACACAAAATACACATGAACACGCGTGTAAGAGAAAAAAAACAAAACAAAAACAAAACCCAAGAACACGCATGTACCTGTCCATTCTGTGTCCTGACAGAATCCTAATCTCCTGTGATTGTGTGTTTGGCCCGTGTTGGACCATAACAAATCTGGCAGTGCTGTTAATGCAATGGTCTCATTATTTTTCTCACGCTAATACGCAGCTGTGACACACTCATTCTGAAATTAGCCTTCTCAGAGTCTCCTTATCAGAACTGGACCAGGGAGGCTGTGAACTTTAGAGAGGATATAACACTCTTATAACACATCTAATACTTCTAATTTTCCTGTTTACTGGCAGGCGGAATTAAGATTTGGATCTTTCGAAGAATACTTGAAATGGCTTTTGTGGGATAAGTCTTGCTACGTTAGGGGTGTGGACGTTAGCTACGCGTGTTAGCAGGGGCTGCACGGTCGTGGGTAGTCTCTGTGCCGTTTTGGTGGACTGAAGCTTGCTGGTGTTAGCTTGGGACAGAAGATATAACTGAGCCATAGAGATCTGTGGCATTTGCTCCCTGAAGACATTTTTTTTTCTCCTCACACAGTGATGTTCTTTATGTTCTCATTATAATGGGCTGATCTAGAACCTTCTTTTGTCGTCTTTCTAGCAACACCAAAAAAAAAAAAAAATGTGGAGCAGTTTAAATGCTACTACTTTCCCTCAATTTTCCAAAAAAAAAAACCCCATCATTTTAGTTGTCATTTGTTATCAAAGTACAAGCATATCATTTTACAGCAATTCACCATTTTCACCAGTCCTCTTACTGTAACAACAGCTCTCTTTATGGTTTTAAAGCATTTCAGCAGCTGTAATTTCGGAGTTCGGAAATGATAACTGCTAGGGTTACCATCCTCGGAGCTGGAAATGGTATGTGTTAAGGTAAGAACATGATGGTGGAAATTTAAACAAACTGGTGACCTCCCTTTCTTTTCCTTTCCTGTAAAGTAGGGGAACTGTCATTTTTATCACCTACAGCCCCAAAAACATACCTTAAAAAGTAAAATCAATATATTTCAGGCTGTATCTTGCTGGCAGCAAAGTATTCCCAATTTGACAACAATAAATGACCCTTTTTTCCAACACAAATTTTAAGATAAACATCAGGAACCATCAATGCTGTTGCTTCTTAAAAACGGTTTCATAATTGGCAATACTGCATTTACTGTGAGGTCATCTCTACACCAGTTAATATTAGAGCTAGTTAAAGATGTGTTCATTTGTATGGGGCTGTATTCAGTATCAGTCAGTGGGACAAGAATGATGTTTTCTGCTAAAACGGCCAATCTCTAACCCTCCCCTGCACTTCACCATTCATCAGCGGTAGAACACTTGGAACGTGGAGCCGTTGTCACTAAGGTAACAAATCCGTTAGAACAGTTAATAGTTGGAAGGTCATTCATGCTGCAGTTACATTGAAGGTGTTTTTTTTTTTTTCTTTTTTTTTTTTTTTGATGCTGCAGAAAGAGTTTTGAAAGTTTTAAAATTGCCCCAAGGTTATCAGGTGTCGGTGGAGTGCTGGGTATTAAAGACAGCCCCCACACAGACCAATCCGTCAGTGTGAACTGCAAAACCCAGCTGATGACGACAAAAATGGACCGTCCGTGAGAACAAGCACGAGCACTATGTTAACACAGGTTTAGTTCATTCTTTCATAGTCCTGAATTAGCTGACAACGGTAAGCAGCGCTACCTCAGTTTCCGCCACAAAAAACTATCTCCCGTAAGAACCTTTAGTCTCTGCTCAAAGTACTACTTCACCCCTTTCTTTCTTTTTCTTTCTTTCCTTCTTTCTTTCTTGGTTTTGTTACCCGTTTAAGTCCTCTCTTTGTCGTCACGTGATCTACCCCTCTTCCTGTCCTGCTGCGCCTCCCACTGAGCGATTGTCTTCAAATTATTTATTTTTTTTTCTTTCTTTTAAAATATACTTTCAATTAGATATGGCATTCTATCTCTCTGCTTTCACCACTTATATACTCACTATATATTTAGATAGAAATATATATGTATATACTTTTTTTTTTTTTGACAACAAACATTTTTTAATATATTATCTTTTTTTTTTTTTTTAGTATTGCAGGAGCCCTGATGTGACTTTGATCCTTTGAAATGACTGGGAGATTGTTGTTTGTTTTTTTTTTGGAAGTCTCTACGTTCTGGGGGCTTGGCTTTGGGCGTTAAGTGGGTATAGAGGAGGGAACTAAAGCAGACAAAACGTTTCAGCAGTGTCTAAATTAGGGGGGGGGGGGGTGTCTGAATGAAATAATCCATTTTTTTTTTACATAAACAAACACAATCTTCATCATCACCATCTTCATCATTTATCCCTCCCCCCTGTTTTTTTTTTTTTTCTTCTGAGTCCATCCCTCTTTGTCCCTTCTTCGGAATCCCTCCATTACCTAAAGCTAGTGCGTCTAATACGCCGGAAAACCCTTAAACGGGAAGGAGGGGAATCCTTCCCCAGAAAAGAAAAGAAAGGAAAAGAAAAGAAAAAAAAAGATTAAAGAGAAACCATTCACAAATGCAGAAAAGCTACTCCATAACGACAGACAGTTCTCCAGCAGAAGGTCTGTTTTTCTGTATCTGTCTGTCTTCAGTCTTCTCCTCATCGCTCTCTTAATGTCGTTTCTCCTCCGTTTTACTTTTTTAACCTCCACTTCTCCACTGTCTCTCTCTTTGTCTTTCTGTCTGTCTGTCTCTCTGTCTGACCCCCTGTCTATCTGTCCTTCTGGGAGAGTCTGATTGGTTGTCACAGTGAGGCAGATGGGGGCGGGGTCCTGTTAGGAAGGTGGGAGTTACAGGGGACAGGGAAGTATAGGTGAGTGGCATCAAGTACAAACAAACAACAAACAAGCAAAAAAAATAAATAAATAAAAAGACTCTCTTCTCTCTCTCTGTTTCTTTTTTTAGGAGAATGAGAGTGAAAGGAGGCGAGTTGAGAAGATTCACTCATCCCTTTAGCTGTGGTGCACTGTTTTTTTTTTTCATATTCTCACCATCTTTTCCCTTTCTCTCCACGACTCAGCTTGAACCTGGACAACACATTACACAAGTGAAACAGAACCTGCAGGGATGGGAAAAACAAACACCCCAATACATCCACACACACACACACACACACACACACACACACACACATACATACACTGCAGCCTTTACATACACTTCTGGTAAGAGACCGTTCAGTGTGATGTATGGGGTGTTCCAAGGGTGTGCGTTGGCCACATGTACACATGTATATACACATATAAATACACATGCGCACGCACGCACACACACACACTCACACACATAGACTTAGGCTTGTGGTGGTTCCATGAATCCAATCCTTCATCCATAGTGCACGAGTTCATAATTTAAAAAAGAAAAAAGAAAAAAAGAAGGGGAAAAAAAAAAAAAAAAAAAAAATTCAAGAATCAAACATGAAAACTACAGTTCCCATCATCCATCTTCTGTGAAAATGGCTCCAGACATTTTTTTTTTTTTTTAGCTTTTTTTTTCCTGTTTGTTTATAAAATAGTCAAGAACACTCTAGACTGTGTCATAAATTGCATGAAAAAAATCTCATAGATTCAAATATGGCAGCTGATGCCACCAATGTCTTTGAAACTGTTTCCTCTCTTTCTTTCTTTCCTTCTTTCTTTCTTTCTTTCTTTCTTTTTTTTCCAAAGTCCAGACCAGAGTGGCATGGGCAGGGCGAGGATGGACACCAAGGTTGTTGTTGTTGTTGTTGTTGTTGTTTTTTATGCATAAGCACTTTCCGAGGCAATGCGTTGCAATTTTGAAATATGTTTGTTTTTTGTTTTCCCGCAAGAGACATTAAAAAAAAAAAAAAAAAGAAACACTCTGGACATCTAGACAGGTTAATATGAAACAATATAATCTCATAAAACTGTATTTCCTACCATTTAAATTCAAGAGTAAAGAAAATCCCAAACAAGTGCACATGGAAAGTATTTCGTGCATAAGGTCCAAGGTGTCTTTGACCGAGAGAGAGAGAGAGAGAGAGAGAGTGAGAGAGAGAGAGAGGGGGGAGAAGCAGAAAAAAGAGATAGACGAAGAAGAAAAGAAAAATGGCTCATGAAAATGGAAGAGAGATTCAGTTTGGCATGTGATATCCAGAATTAATGCAGTGGGACAGACAAATGGTCCGTGAGAGTGAGAGAGAGAGAGGGAGAGAGAGAGAGAGAGAGAGAGAAAGTGATTAAGAGAGTGGGAGTTTGAAGAAAAATAAAAGAGATAAACAGAGAAAAAGAGAGAGAAAGAGAGAGAGAGAGAGAGACAGAGTGTGAGGGACCCCTGTGCTGTAAGAATCCTCATCCTCGTGATTTTTGCCCCCCCCCCTTACAGTCGGGACAGACTCCAAAAAAGAATGTGTGTGTGTGTGTGTGTGTATTTGTGTGGGCGTGTATGCGTGTGTGTGCGTGTGTGTGTGTGTGTGTGCCCTTCCCGGGTTTCCCCCTCCCCGTTTTTTTTTTTCCCTGTTCCCAGAATGCAGCGGTGGGGCTAGACAAGCGTGTAGGATTTGGAGTATGCACCAGCGCTCTGCTTCTGCAGTCTGCCCAGTCCGGACGAGCTGCTCTCCAGCAGGGAGTCTCTGGATCCGCCCACCTTGGAGCTGCCGCCCACTCCACCCATGCTGCTGGTGGAGCTGGCGCTGGCCGTGGCCGCTCCCACGGCGCTCTGGGTGGCCGAGGAGGAGGTGGAGGAGGAGCTGGGCATAGTGAGAGTTCTCTGGGGGAGAGTGGAGGTGCCCGAGGCGGAGCCCGACGCTCCCGCCGACGCGCCCGTGGCGGCGGCCGAAGCCGCGGAGCCGGTCAGGCTTCCCAGGCCGCCGTGGCCCAGGGTCAGCGTCTGCTGTTTCGACGGGTCCAGCGTCATGTGACGGCCCTGCGTGTGGTACGCCCGCGCCGCCAGGCTCCGGATGGAAGCCTCGCGTGGAGGGACCACGGGGCAAGGGTCGTGAAGTTCCGCCTGTTTCCGGAAGAAAGGGTCCGTCTTCATGTAGAGCGGGAGGTTACAGTACTCACCTGAGACGGAGAAGGAGAGAGAGAGAGAGAGCGCGAAAAACGTTAACGTGTCGTTATCGCCTGCCAAAACTCCAAAAAAAAAAAAAAGATGAAACTACAGTGCTCTGTGTTCAGTTCATTTATCAGCATTACAAAAAAAAAACTGTGCTCAGATCTGATATCAGTTTTACATAAACCCATGTTCAAATCCTGCAGAGTTTTCTAGCAGCCTTAATCTAATGCCTGAATCCGCGCCTGATTTGATTTCACAGAGGTGTGGTGATGAGCTGAATTAGGTGTGCTTTTGTACTGTGTTGGAGGACTTCAAAGTAGCACACGCTATAACTCTGCAGAGGGAGATGTGACTGCCTGTATGAGGGTTCTCCATCAGTATACAGCTGTAGCTCAGTGCCTCAGAACCCCACCCTCTACTGTCACTCTGGCCTCCAAAGACACAGATACTGAACCTAAAGTCACCACAGCACACGCTAAAACCTCATAGAACTGCCTAGAAATGTAACCCTTCAAAAAAGATGCTCTGTAGCGGTTTGTAGTGTAACATCGAATTTACGTAAAACATTAGGATTTTGAGAACAAGAAGGATCTCTCAAAAAGAAAAAAAAAAAAAACGGTATTGTCTTGGTCAGGCTGATGGCTGGGCGGTTGCCCACTTACTCTTGTTGGCGCGGTGCGGTATGGGCACGGCCACGTTCTTGCCGCGGTCGTAGTCCTGTGGTTTGGGGGGCGAGGCGGTGAAGCGGCAGATGCCGGGTTCGGAGGGCGTGCTCATGGACGTCATGCTGTCGGCGTTGTCGTTGGTGCCCGTGGTCATCTGGTCGGAGGAGCTGTCCGAGATGAAGCACTCGGTGATCTCAAACTTGGCGTGCTGCAGGTGCTCCTCCAGCTTGGCGTGCTCGTAGGCCCGGGCCAGCTCCTCGTATGTGGAGGAGGCACTCTCCGTGGATACCATGCTGTTACGACCTTTATCTACAGAGAGACAGGGAGAGAGGGAGAGGGAGGGAGATGGAGGTTTGTGAGTGTTCTGCATGACCTGGTTGGCAAAGACAAATTGATTCAGTTGTACCGAAAAACAGACAGGCTTTTATTGACCGTTTATGTCATGAACAAGTTTTCAGTCTTAAATTGTATGCGTGTGTGTGTGTGTGTGTTAATCTGTGTTGGTATAGTATATGGGGATATATGTGATCCTTTGTATGTATCTGTCCTAGGTATATGTAAGTGTATGTGTGTCTGGTTGTCAAGTGTATACATCCATCTACATATATGTGCCTTTGTATGTGTGTATGTGTGTGTGTGTGCGTGTGTGTGTGTGTCTATGTGATTGTGTGTGTGTGTGTGTTTACCCGTATCCTGGGACAGGCTGGCGCTGTAACTGTCGCTCTCTGTAACAGTGATGCCATGCTGGGAGCCCACCGTACGCCAGTCAGACGTGAGCGTTCGAGCTGGCGTGGATGCCTGGCACTTGGTCAGAGTCCACTGGCTGGAGTACCTGTTCCTCGTACTGTGGGCTGACTTCACACTCTTCCTCGACACTGGGTCTTAGAAAGAGAGAGAGACAGAATAAGAGAGAGAAAGGAAGAGAGAGAGAGAGAGAGAGAGAGAGAGAGAGGGAGAGGGGAGGAGGGGCAGGGTGAGAAAGTGAGAAAGTGAAACAAAGGCAGGAAAAGAATAGATATAGTGTTGGGGAAGAAGAGAGGACATGCAGAGGTAGAGAAAGAAAGATTAAGAGGAAATAGACATAGTGTGCAATAAATTTGTACTATAAAGTTCTGAAACAAGATGGCTTCACTTACTGGTTCCTGGTCTAATGTCTGACATGTCAATCAAAGGCCCAGTGTTCTGAATGAGGGCGGGGTGATGCACTGACACACCAGTGCAGAAACTCTGGGGATTCACTGATTGGCTAAACTCTGTGTCAGTCACAGGGATGGTGGCCTTATCTTCACCTATTGGAGAGTCAAAGAAGTTGAAATCGGCCGTCAGCAGATGAGAAAAAAGGGCCTTAGCATAAAAATGCACAGACACACACACATGGATTGACTAACCAATCTGTTTGATGCCCTCCTTGTCTTCGATGAGCAGCTGAACGCGGGGGATGTCGATGTGGAGCCGCGGTCCCTGAGGTGGACCCTTCACAGGGGTGTCGAAACTGCGATTGTTCTTACTGCTCCAGGGACAAAACACACACACACACACACACACGCACGCACACAGGTACGTACACACACACACACACACACACACACACACACACACACAGACGAGAGTATTTCCACTGCTTTTGGACAAGTCATATGATCACTTATGAGGTTCTGACTTAAAAGGTCCATTATCTCTGGCCTCCAATCAATGAATGTCCTCTTTCTCTTTACACATATAGTCCTACCTGATGAGCATCTCTGCCAGACTCTTGGCATCTGTGAGATAAAGAAAACGAAAGAGAGACATTTCATTATGTCGTTCACTCCACTCCACAGGCCCTGAGAGCTTAAGCATGCTTTTCTTTCTCTCATCTATTCCTTCCTTTCCCCCTGACCCCCCCCCCCCCCCCCCCCCCCCCCCCATCCCTCTCTCTTCGTCCGCTCTCTGCCTCTCACCTCTCAGTCTCTTGAGTCTCTTCTCCTTGCGTTTCTTGCGTATGATGAAGAGGAGGGCCATGCCCAGCGTGACCAGGATGACGGGACAGCCGATGGAAAACAGCTTCTTCACGTCGTCGCCCTCCCCTCGCGCCGACTTAATGGGGGGAATGGTACCTGAACGACGGAGCAGGAGGAGTGAAGGAAAAGAAAAGAAAAGATGGTAGGAAAGAAAAAAATGAGAGTGGTAGTGTAAGTCCTATATTAGTAAAGGAAGGGAGTGTGTTGGATTTCAAATGTATATTTTCTATTACCAGTCCAAAGCACATATATGTACAATACACGTTCTGCACGTCACGACAGCAGTACGTGCATGTGTTCATCCATGTGTTTTGAGAATCCAGTCTCATATGAAAAAGTATATTTAAGTTAACGTTTAAATTTGTGTGTTATTGTGTAAAAATGTAAATATCTATTCAAAAGTTTTCTTTGAAAAAACACAGCGTTAGCCGGTCTGTCTTTAAGAGTTACTCACTTCCGTCATAGTCCAGCGTGGCAAACTGGGAGGTCTGGTTTCCACAGCCGGCGCTGTTACACGCCTTCATCTTCAGCTCGTACCAGGTGGCCTCTCGGAGCTCTGCGAGGAAGACGTCGGTGGTGGCGTTGGTTCGGACGTTCTGCCAGGCCCAGGTGCCTTTGGGTCGGAAGTCCAGCAGCACGGCGCTGATGGGGCAGCCGCCGCTGTTCCAGCCCTGCAGGTTCAGCCTGGCGTGGGTGGAGTTAATGTGGGTGAACAAGGGCTGATCCTTATTAAACTGGGGCTCTGGGGAGAGAGAGAGAGAGGGACAGAGAGAGAGAGAGAGAGAGAGAGAGAGAGGGAGAGAGAGAGAGAGAGGGAGAGAGAGAGAAAGAGAGCAAAATCATGTTGTTCAGTCAGACTGAGAGCCTATAGAGTAAAATGGTGCCCAGTTCTCCCATACAGCAGTTACAACTGGAAAAAAAGGATTTGTCAGCATGACAGAGATGGCTATGTGTAGTCCATCAAAGGTCAGATATGTCCATCAACTGTGAAATTCTTTTTTATAGCATTTTTTTTTTTTTTTGTAATACCAGTCCTCAATTCTGTTGGCAAATCTCTTTTCCAGGAGAGCACAGACTGAGTGTCTGACTGTGTGAATAATTTTAAGCCCTTTTTTTTTACACTGAGTTAACGCACAGAGTGTTGTATTCCAAAAAATGACTCACCAGTATACCAGTCAAATGCGAAGTCATTTTAAACACTAGTTCACTGATTACTCCAGATAACAGAGACAGAGAGCCGACAGTGAACAGTAGGACATGTCTGGGCAGAACCCGAGCTATGTATTAACCATAAGGCCTGTGTGGGTTTTTGTTCAGTCCTGTTTGTAGCATTAGTGACCTCTGCTCTGGGGGTCGTGACCTTGCTCTTCTCTCACCTCTGCCGTGGGTCTTGGCCTCGATGATTTCGCTGATGCGTCCTGCTCCGACGCTGTTCTTAGCCGCCAGTTTAACCTTATACCAGGTCCCACAGCGCAGGTTGTCCAGTTTAAAGGAACGCTCGCTAGAACTGATAAAAACATCCTTCCATTCCTCTGTGTTATCCACCGAGTACTGCAGAACAAAGCCTGGAGGAGCACACACACACACACACAAATGTATGAACGTTTTATCGTTAAGAAACATAAAACATAAGGATCTTTCTTTTAATCAGGTTTTCATGAAACCATATCACAATAAAATACATTTTCCTTACATATGTAGACAGACAGACAGACAGATAGACAGATAGATAGATGGATAGATGGATAGATAGATAATTGTATATGTTTTTATGAGACTACTCAAATGCAAATATTATTTCCAGTCATTTTAGAGCACCATGCAAACAGCAGTAAGATGGTCTGGAACTGAAGGCAAAATAATGTATTTACATAACGCTGTGGTTTCTACACTGTTTTTTTTTTTTTCTCCCCAAGCCTGGTTTCCAATTGCAACTGAATAAAACCTACGGTCACAGCAGACTCATCCTGAGCCTTCCCGTCCACCGGGGGGCGGTGTTGCTCTATGAACGTTAGCGTTTCCTCTGTAGCCAGATGGAGGTCTGATCTGGCAGTTCTAAAGCGCCATTAGTGACCCTGTGTCTCTCACACACGCTGCTGACTGGGCACTTATGCAAATGGAGCCACAATATGCGGGCGGATGGCCTGGATTCGGGCCTGGAGCTTCGGTCGTGGCAGATGGTAAAATAAAAGGGGACCATATCAAAAGGATTGACCTGCAGACTGTCTTTGTGTTGAGTTTTTTTTTTTTTTTCTTTCCCCTTCACCTCATCATCACTCCTTTTTTTTTTTTTTTTTTTTCCCTCCCCCAAAACAGACCTCGTAGTTTGACCCGATGTACACATTAACAGTTGTGATCTTGTGGTACATGCATGGTTTATGTTTGTGTAGTATAGATTCTGTGTGCGTATCTAAGTTTGTAAAACTGTGAGACAACATCAGGGAGGATGGAAGACAGGATGTAAAGATCAAAAAGATCAATAAATGCACACACACACACACACACACACACACACACACACACACACACACAGAGGACTTAATCACAGATAAGCCGATATACAGACAGGTGGACGTTGGCAATGAAAGACAGTGAACATGTATCGACAGAGACACAATAACCAGACACAAACGTACAGACACAGTGTAAGGGCATACAGGGGAGAAAGAAAAAGACCAACTGGTCGAGCAATAAACCGAGAAAATGAAAGAGGACCATATGTTGTAGAAACAGAGTGAATACACTTCACTGCTCACAGTAGTCAAGTAATCAAACAGACAGATACTTACAGACTGAACACAAACACAGGAAGAACCAATCAATAAACAGATAACACGTCGCACATACATTAACTGAAGAGCAGTAGACACTAAACCAACCTGGCAAGATATATAGACTGACAACATAAGAGGTAAACAAAGACCATATAAAAACAACCGGTGAATGTGAAGATAGACAGAACAAACAGACCAAGAGGAGGACAATGACAGAAAAGAAAAAGTGGAGGAGAGGAGCGTGGGGGGGCGGTGGGGGAGGTGGGGAGAGAGACAGGGAGAGATGGAGAGGGAGAATTGAGAAGAGGAACAGAGGTGTGAGGTGAATGAATGAAAACAGAATAAGAAGTAAAAGGACATGACAGACAGGGAGGAAAAAAAAAGGAGAGACAGATGATGGGTAAAATCTAAATACTGGGAGATGAAGACATTTGAGAAAGAGACAGACTTGAAAGGAAATTTGAGAAAGAGACAGAAACTAACAGAGAGAGAGAGGGGAAAAGAATGAGAGAGATACAGAGAGAGAGAGAGAGAGAGAGAGAGAGAGAGAGAGAAAGATGGGGTTGGTACCTCTGATAGAGCTGCCTCCATTGTCTCCAGGGATCCATGCCAGGGTGATGGAGGATGTGGAGGTGGTGGAAACGGTCAACCGTGGCTGATCTGGGGGCACTGAGACACACACACACACACACACACACACACACACACACACACACACACACACAGAGAGTCAGCCAAACAACTCCTTTCACATGCTACTTCTGTATTCAGCAACTATTTGCACTCTATTTAAAGATAATCATTTATCGCAATGGACCATAAAGTGGAATTAAAACAACATGAGTTATTTCACCTAATAAGACCTGCCCTGCTAACTGATCATTCACAAATACACAGCTCAGAGTGTAAGGAGGAGAGTGTGTGTATGTGTGTATGTGTGTGTGTGTGTGTGTGTGTGTGTGTGTGCAGAGACAGTAAAATGATATGATATGTAGACAGAGATTCTCACCTTGCACCAGCAGGTTAACGATAATGGTGTCAAAGCCCAGAGTGTTTGTGGCCGTGCAGGTGTAGTACCCAGAATCCTCTGCTTTCACCGAACGTAAAACTAAAGTGCCGTCAGCCAGGATGAGCCTGTGTCCGTCCAACGTCACAGGAATGGCCGAGTCCTCGCTACAAGACACACACACACACACACACACACACAGAGCACACCACACACATCAGAACAGAACGTCACAAACTAATGTCTCAAACGACACTTTCAAATCGTGAGTAACAAAAGAAAACGATATGATAAGAACTTCTTAGATTGGAAGTTGTTATATAAATGAAACGCATTTATTATAGGAATAACATTAGGACAAAACAACATTTGAGCACAGTTTATCTAATACATTTTCTCGAATAACCATGTTAACATCGTCGCTAAAATTCACAATTTCTCTGTCATTTTTGTGTGTTAATGTTAAGGAGACACTGGTACAAAAACTAACCCCACTCACATTGAACATGAACAACAATCCTGCCTGAGTTTTGCAGGGACAGTGGTGAGGTATTCACATTTGCATATCATTAGCGTATCATTAACATATGCTGACTGACTATTCACAGGTCATGTCATCAGTCCCTCATGCAAACATTCTGCCAGTTTAAACATGCTGGTTAAACATGCTGGCTAATCTTTTCCACCCTGCTCTGTTCTGTCACGTCGCTGTCCCAGATGGAGAACAATATCAACACGGACGCCATGCGCGTCATGAAAATAAAATAAGAAAAAAATTCATAAATTTCCACCTACAACCCAGTTCTTATCACGCAACGTTAGAATCAACACCCTGCATTTGGGCAGTGGGCTCCTTGGATTGGAGATTTAAGGTTTTGTTTGTAACGACTGACCAGTGAACAGTGATTCCGATAGAGGGTTATAACTGAGATATGGTAGCTGTCTCATTATGGCTTTAACAGATGCTGTTCAGATCCCACTGGGTTAATCAGTGGTCTCTTGTGGGCCCTGACTTTCTTTTTTTTCTTTTTCTTTCCTTCTTTCTTTCTTTTTCAGAGTGATGGAGCGAGGGTAGATTTAAGGGACCAGACAGATGGGGACAGCGTGACCTTTGAACTCTGACCTGTCTTTGGTCCATTTGATGGTGGGTGTGGGTTCACCGACGGAACTGCACGGCAGACGCACTTCCTTCATCCAGGGCGTCGTCACCGTACCGCCAAACGAGAGGATCTTAGCAGGAGCTGGGAGAGAGAGAGAGAGAGAGAGAGAGAGAGAGAGAGGAGAGAGAGAGAGAGAGAAAGAGAGAGAGAGAGAGGAGAGAGAGGGAGAGAGAGAACTTTAAAACACTCTTCTCTGATGGGTTGAAACATTCTATAAAAAGCCTCATATTGTTTTCTTTATCATCCCAAAATAAACCATATCCGAACACCATCTGTTAACCACACCGAGATGAAATAAAGAAATATATACATGCATAAATGAACTGAACAAACAATGGGACCACACATGAATAGGGCACCTGGCAATAATGTTAGCTGGACAGCTTTTGTCTAGTCAACCAGTCTTGATTCCTACGAAATTCCTTGATTTACAGTCTAATACAAGTCGGACACACACACACACACACACACACACACACACACGAATATAGGAAATATACAAACACACGTATATGTGAAACAAACTCCTCTCTCTCTCTCTCTCTCTCTCTCTCTGTGACACACTTGATGTCTTAATGTTTTGTCCTCTTGTGTTGACTGAATACAGCCCAGAGGACACTATCTTTTACAGCTGGTTATCAACTCAGAGAGAGCGAGAGAGAGAGAGAGACACTACACATTGACATACACTCTCTCCTCCTCCGGAAAGTATTGATCAACCTGCCCTCTTCATTCTCTCTCGCTCTTTCTCTCCCTCTGTCTCTCCCCCTCTTTTGTCTATCAGCTGGATCATTGGCTGCAATCTCTCCACCCATCTCTCTCTCTCTCTCTCTCTCTCTCTCTCTCTCACGCACACACAGATACACACTCACACTTAATCAGGGGGCCACTACTGACCACATTTGTAAACGTCATAAGAAAGAGAGAAAGAAAGAAAGAAAGAAAGAAAGAGAGGGAAAGACAGAAAGAACAGGAGAGAGAGAGAGAGAATAAGAGTGAGAGAAAGAGAGAAAGAAAGACAAAGAGAATCAGAAAGAAACTAGAACTGCTCAGGGAGATCCTCTCTGCTCTTCACTGTCTCTTGTCTCTGTGTGCTGAGTTAGGAGATGCTCTCTCTCTCTCTGCTCTTCACCCCTACATAACACCGGCTGTTTGGAGGACTCACCTTTCCCGGCAGGCTCCACTGTGACTTTCTCGCTGATGTTTCCACGTCCAGCCGTGGTCACGGCGGCTGCCCAGATTAAGTACTGCTGGCCGCGGGTCAGGTGGGTGATTCTGTAGGTCAGAACCTCCGGGTTGGCTTCGTATTCGCTCGGTGCCTGAGTCAGAGACAGAGAGGACCGGTTCAATATAACACCATTACATACCGCATGTCATACAACCACTGCTCTGTAGGCTAGCCCATAAAAGAGAAAGTTCTGGAACGAGTTGTCTTCTACTATTACTACTATTAGTACTATAACTGCTAAAGACATTTGAGTCGGAATTCTCCATTTGTGTGGCAAAAGAGCCAAAGATAATGTAAGTGTTGTAATTTCAGAAAAAAACAAACAAACATCTTATTTGGGGGAAAATGCACACACGCAAATATATCTTGACTATTTACAAAAATACTACCTAAAAAAGGTGAAGGTGTGAATGTTCAGGTTCAAATGTATGAGTGAATGTAAGTGTAACTGTTCAAAAACATTTCACACTTTAAAATTAAGTTAAAGGGCCTTTCTATCTCATGCCATGTCTGACCTCTATCCTTTGAATAGAGTTCCAGAAGAGGCATTGTGTGTGTTTGTGTGCCTGTGTGTGTGTGTGTGTGTGAGAGGGAGAAGTCAGGCCTTTGGGGGGGGGGCGCTGTCTTTATACCCCCAGGGGAGAGAGAGAGCGAGGTCCCTGGGGCCCAGAGACGCTCAGATGAGAGCGAAGGAGACAATGGGGCCCAGACGGAACAATAGCTGTGGCACACAGATTACTGACAATAGAGTCAGCAGTAATGAGAGATATCACACACACACATCAGCCCAGAGAGAGGAGGAGGGGCTCGCGCACACACACACACACACACACACACACACACACACACACGCTAGCATGCACGCACATGCACACACACACACACACACACACACACACAAACAGGTAAAGGGAATGATGCAGAAACACACAGGTAGACACACACACACACACATGCACATATGGACACAGACACTCATTTTGAAAAATGCACATGTTCCCTGGAAGGAAGCCCATGTAATCTCATACGCACAGACACAGGTATCGTATTTGCACACTAACAGTAACATTTAAACACATACACAGATTCATGCTCACCAAGGCACACGCATGAAGAGTCACACACAGATACACACACACAGGTATAAATACACAGAAAAAGTACATCTATGAGCATACGCACACACACACACGCACGCACACGCGCGCACACACACACACACACACACACACACACACGCACACACGCACACGCGCACACACACACACACACACACACAGAGTGAGGAGTGAGGCTGTATGTGAGGGTTGCTGCGAGGTGTGTATGTGTAATTGCCGCGTGTTTAAGAGCCGTGTGTCTGATGTCCAGACGCATAGACCTCACTATGACTGTCTCCTGCCTGCAGTTATCTCTCTCTCTCTCTCTCCCTCCCTCCCTCTTTTTCTCTCTCTCTCCCTCCCTCTCTCTCTCTCACCCCCTCCCACTCTCTCTCCCTCTTTCTCTCTTTCCCTCTGTCTCCCTCTCTTTCTCTTTCTCTCTCTCTCCTTCACTGTCTCTGTTTCTCTCTCTCTCCATCTCTTTCTCTCTCTCTCACTCCCCGCTCTCTCTTTCTCTTGCTCTCTCACCCTGTTTCTATCTCTCTCTCTCTCTCTCTCTCTTGTTCACTCTGTCTGTCTCTGTCCCTTAACCCTTCAAAAAGCTCCTCTCCTCTCCACTTCTCTCCTCTAAATCTATATGCCTGAAATATTGCAGAAATTCTGAAGTGCACTAGCGGTAGAAAAATACAGTTTTATGTGACGTACATAGTTTTACATATTTTTTTTTTATGTTATTCATTACATTTGTTCTGTCTCAGTGTTCACAGGCACCTGCCCCCCCCTCCCTTTCTCTCTCTCATTCTTTTCTTTCCCGGGCCATCTCTCTCCCTCTCTCTAATTCTTTCTTTTCCCTCCCTGTCCATCTCTCTCTCTCTCTAATTCTCTCTCTCTCTCTTCACTGTCCATCTTTCTCTCTCTCTCTCCTCACTGTCCATCTCTCTCTCTCTCTCTCTCTCTCTCTCTCTCTGTTCGTGTGTGTCTCTCAGCAGTAGTGCAGGCAGGGAGGCGTGTGTGTGATGGTGTAACGGATATTAAAATATTCCTCCAGCGTGAAGATAGCGGTGATCCGGGGAGCGATAGAGAGAGATAATGAAAAGAGGAACAGAAGTACTCCCCGCACGGTGTGTCTGAACCCCCCCTCCCTCCCTCCCTCTCCCTCTCTCTCTTCCTCCCTCTCCCTCTCTCTAGTTGCACTCATTTACATAGTAATCATCCCTCACACTGCTAGGAGCCTGTGAAGGGAGGGGTGCTGAGAGAGAGAGAGAGAGAGAGAGAGAAAGAGAGTGAGAGAGACAGAGAGCGAGAGAGGGAGTGAGAGTGAGAGAGAGAGAGAGAGACAGAGAGAGAAAGAGAGAGAGAGTGATTTGTGAATGA
>NC_044500.1:8220540-8248040 GCF_902362185.1 Chanos chanos | reverse complement strand
ACTGTAATGTGTGTGTGCGTGTGTCTGTGCGTGTGTGTGTGTCCCGTACCATCTTCCAGTGTGGTAGCGTTTATCTCGGAGCTGGAGGGACCAGTTCCAGCCCTGTTAAAGGCCTGGACCACCACACCGTACTGGGCAAACTTCTTCAGGTTGTCTAGAGTATAGACTTCACTGTCTCCTGTGGCTTTCATCTCCACAATGCTGTACTGCCCATTACTGCCCGGCCCGTTCTCTCTGTAGCCGATCTGATACCCACGGATCACACCGTTCTGCAACTCTTTCTTAGGGGCCTGCAGGTGAAACGGAGAGAGAGGAAATGAGAGGAGTGAGTCAGACGAAACTCTGCGTGTGTGTGTGTGCGTGTGTGTGTAAGACAGAGTGAGAGAGAGAGTGAGAGAGAGAGGAGGGTGAGAATGGTGAGTCAGAGACTTGCAACAGAAGCTGAATATGAGGGGAAATGTATGTGTGTCTGTGTGTGTGTGTATGTGTACGTGTGAGCGTGTGTATTTGTATGTGTATGTCTATGTGTATGTGTGTTTATGTGTGAGTGTGTGTATGTGTGAGTGTGTGTATGTGTATTTGTGAGGGCAGGGCAGGATGTGCATGTGTGTGTATGTGTGAGTGTGTGTGTGTGTGTGTGTGTGTGCATGTGTATGTGTGTGAGTGTGTGTGTATGTGTGAGTGTGTGTGTATGTGCATGCGTGTTTATGTGTGAGAGCCGGGCAGGGAGAAAGAGAGATCAGCTTACCTTCCATGTGACACGGATGCTCTGAGACGTCATTGGCTGTAAAATCACGTCCATAGGCGGCCCATCCGGAGCTGGAATAACAATCATTTCGACAAAATGGATGAAATACATAAAATACTACTTTCTATCGAATTTATGTGCATGTGTGTGCACTCGCGCGTGTGTGTTTATGTGTGTGTGCATGCATACATGCGTGCATATGTGTGTGTGTGTGTGTGCACATGTGAGTGTGTGTGTGTGTGTGTTTGTGAGAGAACCTACGGGCTTCCTCAGTGCTGATGGTGAGTTCTTTGCTGGCTTGGCTTCGGCCGATCTTGTTGTAAGAGTACATTCTAATACTGTACACACTGGCAGGATGAAGCTCCACTATATTAGCTTGGTTATTGGTCGGGGCAATTTTGCGTGTGGCGTGTTTCAGTTCCCATGGGTCTAGAAGGCAGAAAAAAAGACAATAAGCCTAAACACACTGAACAACACACTCCAGTCAAAGAGTTTTAAAAACTAAAATTGAACAAAAGAAATAGATTACTCAAACATTAGTTCAGTTTGTTAATTTAAATTAAGAAAAACATAGCACTCAACCTACACGCAGACTATTTCATGATAACTTATCACAATGTATGTATGTCAGGCAGTACATCTGAATCTGTCTGCACCACAAATGTGTTCTAAAGAGACACAATCAGGGTGTTTTAGTCCAAGTTGTGTAGACATAGCTGGACATGTTGATGCTATGACAGCAGCTACATCAGTGGTCGACAGGACTCGGTTTAGGTTTAACCCCAATTCTTAAACTGTCTCACCGAATGCTCTGCTCCGTCCGTTCAGTCGAGTGCTGAAAAGCCCTGAACCATGTGGAGCGGATAGCGCTCCAGAGAGGAGAAAGGTAAATAAGGGATTCAAATCCATAACCACCTGACTGCTTCTCAGAGAAGAAGAAATGTACCTGACACTCTCTCTTAAAATAACGCGTCCAGCGCGAGGGATTCAAACTCACGACCATTTGACCGTTTCGCAGAGGAGCAATGTGCCTGACTTCATCTCATTTATTATCGGCAGCGTTGAATTTCACGCCCATGACCTCTTGACCCGTTCCGAGAGACAGAGAGAGAGAGAGAGAGAGAGAGGGAGAACACACCTGACTTGTTTTTATACTCGATGTCGTAGCTGGTGATGATGCTGTTGCCGTCGAATCTCTGAGTCCAGCGCAGGTTCATGCTGCGGTCCTTCACCTCTCGAACCTCCAGCTCAGGAGGATCTGGGGGCTCTGGAGAAGGAGGAGTTAAAAAAAAAAAAAAGAAAGACAGAAAGAAAGGGTGAGTGAAAGATGGAGGGGCGAGGAGGAGGAGGTAGAAAGCAGCGATAGAAGATCGATTTTCTGCCAGCGGAGAAGACACGTCGTTATTTCGGGGTCGTGGGGGTGAGGGTGTGTGTGTGTGTGCGCGCGTGTGTGTGTGTGTGAGGGGGTCTTGCCTTGAACAGTCAGCTGAATCAGTCCTCTCCCCTCTCCGTACGAGTTGATGGCGTGACACGAGAAAAAGACCGAGTCTCCTCTTTCAGCGGGTTTCAGCTGGACACACACACACACACACACACACACACACACGGACAGAAAGTTCATGAAGGTTTACACCTTTTAGAGCGAGAACCTTTTTTTTTTTCTCTTCTTTTGATCGATTTTTCTCTCTGCTTTGTATCGAAGATTCTTTCCAGGCCGAGTTTAGCAGGGTTTCTTCGCCTGACTAAAATGATCACAAAGCCACTCATTTTTTTTCCCCCTCTGAGTTCTTTAGTAATCCATCCTCCTACTCAATATCTTGTATCCTTTTGTTGGTGTTCCTTTCATTCATTCATTCATTTATTCATTCCTTCAGTTAGCTGTGGCTCTCGTCCAGAACGCTTTACACTTATTACTTCCTATGTGAGAGGTCACACATCTCTGGAGTAAACCTGAGGTCAAGGTGTCATGTGTGGGTCTGGTTCTAATTATCTCAGTTTACTGCTGAAAACCCTCTGAAATGTACAGAAGTCTTTCAACTGCCACTGAATAAAGTCAACTATTGGACTATTTACAATATTTATGGCAAACTGGCCATAACTGTGAGTCTAACATTACAGATCTCCCAAACACATACCATAATCCATACTCCTCACTTCTACACACTATATGATGAGAGCAATTTCAATTTTTTTTAGCCTCATATTTGAAAAGGAAATGATGAACGTAACAAAAATAAGTGGAAGACAGAGACAAAGTCTTGGTTGGTTTATAGGAGAAACACGGTGTAATCATATTTAACTGAGTCTGCTAAATGTGGTAGGTGTCTGTACACAGTTCTTTTGAGTCTTAAGCGCTCCACTGGGTCAAATGGGAAACAAAACCATCCACTTTCTAACAAACAGACCAGATTTAACCATCATTCACCAGATAAGAACCCAGGACCCTTAACTCTTGGACTACTTCCCTAACCTCCACAGCCCAAATCAGCCATTTGAAAAATCCCTCAATTTCTTAAAACCAAACAAACAAACAAACAAAATCAGGGGTAAGTTGTTTGTTGGGTGGAGGTTTAACCTTTAGGGTGGAGACGACTTCATCACTCTTCTCGTTGGGGCTGGTGGTGATGGAGTAACGAGGGTTGCGGTCGGGGTCGATGACGGTGTCGCCGCGTTCCCAGCGAATGATGATCGGCCACTCTCCCCGAGCCGTACAGTTCAGCTCCTTGTTCTGGCCTTTAATGGCCATGGTTGTGTTAGGGTGAGACGTGATCATCGCTGGAACTGCAGAGAGAGAGGGAGAGAAAGAAAGAAAGAAAGAAAGAAAGAAAGAAAGAAAGAAAGAAAGAAAGAAAGAAAGAAAATGAAACAGAAGAGTTAGAAGAAATAAGGATAGAATGGAGACAAGGGGTAAAAAAGAATGAAAAAAAGAATAAATATATATTTTAGAATCTTCCTCTTTCTTTCGTCTCTGAAATTATTTTTTGCGACGATAATAATGTCATTTGTATAATTCTGTTCGCTTAAAGCTTTAACAAGATTGAGAACACAATACTCAGAGCTGTAAAACATCATCAGTTGAAGGGGACTGTTTTTGGAAAGAATGGAAAGTCTGTCTGAGATTTCCTAAAGCAGTTTATTCTGTGCTGAAGTATCACACAGGTCCATGCGATGATGTCAGAGCAGTCTGAACCCAGCATCCTCTCCTCTCACAAAACCTGTCCTTAAATCTGTTTTAAATTTTTTAAAGTTTTTCTTAAGAACCAACACTACCTCTGTTTTCTTTCTCAGTCGCTTTCTCACACCGTTTCCCCTTGAGTTACTCCCCTCTCTCTTCCTCACACAAACACACACACACATGCATACACAAACACACACCCACACACACGCGCGCGCGTATACACACACACACTCACACACACTCACACACACACACACACTCACACACACACACACTCACACACACAATATTGATCTGAGGAGGGTTCCGCTGTTTTGTTTTCATCATTTATTCATTCTTCCCTCTCTCCACTGAGTGAAACAGACAGAATTGAGAGAGGCAGAGGAGAGGAACGATTCAATCAATAACACTAACACTGATTCAGAGAGAGAGAGAGGGAGAGAGAGAGAGAGAGAGAGAGAGAGAGAGAAAAGAAAGGGAGAAAGGGTCAGAAACCCCACTGCCCTTAAGGAGTGTATGCAGTACTTAAGTGAAAACAGACATTAAAAATATATGCTCTATTGATACTGACATGTTATTTATATATAAAACATGTGTTATGTAGGCAGTGAGTTCCTACATGATACATCATGAACCCACAGTGCACAAGGGCACAGACAGTAAAAGTCAGCAGAAGTCCCAGACTCAAACATGAGTCATTACAGACAGCAATCTCCAGGAAAAACGGACGGTTCCTCAGTGCCTCATACACCGTAAGTGCCATTCAGAGAGTCGGAAAGGTTGGAATGTTCAGAGACAAAGCGCAGACATCTAATATGACACTATAGATACTTGAGAGTAATAGATGTGTAGTGTGGTGTGTGTGTGTGTGTGTTTGTGTGCGTATGCGTGTGTGTATGTGTGTGATTTAGCGCAGAGCTTTACTAAATCTCTTTCTTAGTGTGTATGTGACCATTTTCGGTTTAACCGTACATGTTTTAAGCATGCTCGGCTCAGAATGGTCCCACAGCTGTGGTGTAGTGTTGATTGGAGTTTTCTGAGATCCAGATTAGTGTCATTAATCAATATTATGGATTAGAGTAGGACAGAACCCCTGTGTTTGCTGCTGCCGATAAGTTAGTCTACGAACAACCCGCTACATTCCCTTCAAACAGGTTGTGTGTGTGTGTGTGTGTGTGTGTGAGAGAGAGAGAGAGGGAGAGGGAGGGGAGAGAGAGAGAGAGAGAGAGAGAGAGAGAGAAGGAGAGAAGGGAGAGAGTGTGAGAAGACGTGAATTATGATGGCTTTCAGTGAACGGTTAATTTAACAATTCTACCATAGCACAGAGCATTTAGAATTACAGTACTGAGACAGAGTCTTCCGGAATCTTTTTGCACAAAAGCTTTCCTGACTGACTGACTGACTGCCTTACCAGACCTGTGAAGAACAACTACGCAACTGTAACTTCTGTTCAGCTTTAGGCTTCAGTTTAGCAGCTTTTAGCTTTTATTTGCCTTATATATTTCTTCAATTGTTTCAGTTGAATGTCTTTTTAAGCCTCGCGGTGGATCTGAACAGATAAGAGTGTAAAGGATGATCCGTTATGTGTCTGTGTCTCTCTCTCTCTGCTGTGTCGTCTCTTTCTTTCTGTCGGTTGCTGTCTCAATATGATGAAGTCATTTTTTCTTGTCTTTTCTCTTTTCATTTCCACCATTCTCTGTGTTGTACTGACATTAAGGCTGGGTCATTGATTCCTGTGACATAGGATGACTTATGCCTGTGTGCTGTGTGTGTGTGTGAGAGAGAGAGTGTGAGAGAGAGTGTGCGTGTGTGTCTGTGTGTGATGAGTGTGTGTGTGATGAGTGTGTGTGTGTGTGTGTGTGTGTGTGTGTGTGGGACTGACTGATACGCTGCAGGTACTAGAGCATCATAAATGGTTCCCATGGGCATCAGTTTGTGAGGTGAGACCACATCTGTGGACGGTTTATCTTAAACAGAGAGACAGAGAGAGAGAGAGAGAGCGAGAGAGCAAGAGAGAAAGAGAGAGAGAGAGATAGAAAGCTCTGTTGCCTACACCGGGACATAACCTGAACATATAGAAAACCGTTTAAAAGACATATCTGCCCATTACAGAGAGACAGTGTCATCTGGGTGAAGGGGAGAAGGTCTGTCAGATCTATTGCTACTTTAAAGAGAAGAGGAGGTGGAATAAAAATATGGCTGTGTGTTTGAACAGAAAAAAAACGGTTCTATTTTAATGTGATCTGCATTATCCCAGGCAAAGATATTGTCAACACTTCTATCATAGAACAACAGAAATCCTTTATGTTTTTTGACCGTTCCTTTTTTCATGACCCTGTGTTTAATTATTTACTGATACGCACCAACATTTTTATAACCATAAAGTATGTGTAAGTTTGGAATTTATGAGAAGCAATTATGCTTATGTGTGTAATCTCCCAGAGAGAAGAAAAAACTCAAACTAGTAAAAAAGACATAAGCAAAAACAAAACAAACAAAAAAAAAAGAACAGAAAAAGAAAAATTACATCTCAGCTTCTGGCACCAGCACCTACATATACTGAGTTTCTTATCAGGGATCAGTCACTCTCCGCCCACATAATTACAGTTATTAGGACTATGGATACCAAAAACTGATCCTAGATCAGCATTCTTTCCCTGCAAAACCTGAGTGGAAACCCTCTTTAGAGTCATGTGAGGTTTGTGTAGAGTGGTCTGTTTGATAAAGTCATGACTCACTCTTGACTGTCAGGAGCATAGAAACCCCGTTGAAAGTCATGTGAGGTTTGTGTTGAGGGGTCTGTTTGATAAAGTCATGACTCACTCTTGACTGTCAGGAGCATAGAAACCCCGTTGAAAGTCGTGTGAGGTTTGTGTGGAAACCCTGATTAGAGTCGTGTGAGGTTTGTGTTGAGGGGTCTGTTTGGTAAAGTCATGACTCACTCTTGACTGTCAGGAGCATAGAAACCCCGTTGAAAGTCGTGTGAGGTTTGTGTGGAAACCCCGTTGAAAGTCATGTGAGGTTTGTGTTGAGGGGTCTGTTTGATAAAGTCATGACTCACTCTTGACTGTCAGGAGCATAGAAACCCCGTTGAAAGTCATGTGAGGTTTGTGTGGAAACCCTGATTAGAGTTGTGTGAGGTTTGTGTAGAGGGGTCTGTTTGATAAAGTCACAACTCACTCTTGACTGTCAGGAGCATAGAAACCCCGTTGAAAGTCATGTGAGGTTTGTGTAGAGGGGTCTGTTTGATAAAGTCGTGACTCACTCTTGATTGTTAAGAGCATAGAAACCCCGTTGAAAGTCGTGTGAGGTTTGTGTAGAGAGGTCTGTTTGGTAAGGTCATGACTCACTCTTGACTGTCAGGAGCATAGAAACCCCGTTGAAAGTCGTGTGAGGTTTGTGTGGAAGCCCCGTTGAAAGTCGTGTGAGGTTTGTGTAGAGGGGTCTGTTTGATAAAGTCATGACTCACTCTTGACTGTCAGGAGCATAGAAACCCCGTTGAAAGTCATGTGAGGTTTGTGTAGAGGGGTCTGTTTGATAAAGTCGTGACTCACTCTTGATTGTTAGGAGCATAGAAACCCCGTTGAAAGTCGTGTGAGGTTTGTGTAGAGAGGTCTGTTTGGTAAGGTCATGACTCACTCTTGACTGTCAGGAGCATAGAAACCCCGTTGAAAGTCGTGTGAGGTTTGTGTGGAAACCCCGTTGAAAGTCGTGTGAGGTTTGTGTAGAGGGGTCTGTTTGATAAAGTCATGACTCACTCTTGACTGTCAGGAGCATAGAAACCCCGTTGAAAGTCATGTGAGGTTTGTGTGGAAACCCTGATTAGAGTTGTGTGAGGTTTGTGTAGAGGGGTCTGTTTGGTAAGGTCATGACTCACTCTTGACTGTCAGGAGCATAGAAACCCCGTTGAAAGTCGTGTGAGGTTTGTGTACAGGGGTCTGTTTGGTAAAGTCATGACTCACTCTTGACTGTCAGGAGCATAGAAACCCCGTTGAAGGTCGCGTGAGGTTTGTGTTGAGGGGTCTGTTTGGTAAGGTCATGACTCACTCTTGACTGTCAGGAGCATAGAAACCCCGTTGAAAGTCGTGTGAGGTTTGTGTTGAGGGGTCTGTTTGGTAAGGTCTTGACTCACTCTTGACTGTCAGGAGCATAGAAACCCCGTTGAAAGTCGTGTGAGGTTTGTGTTGAGGGGTCTGTTTGGTAAGGTCTTGACTCACTCTTGACTGTTAGGAGCATAGAAACCCCGTTGAAAGTCGTGTGAGGTTTGTGTTGAGGGGTCTGTTTGGTAAGGTCATGACTCACTCTTGACTGTCAGGAGCATAGAAACCCCGTTGAAAGTCGTGTGAGGTTTGTGTTGAGGGGTCTGTTTGGTAAGTTCATGACTCACTCTTGACTGTCAGGAGCATAGAAACCCCGTTGAAAGTCGTGTGAGGTTTGTAATGAGGGGTCTGATTAGAGTTGTATGAGGTTTGCGTTGAGGGGTCTGTTTGATAAAGTCATGACTCACTCTTGACTGTCAGGAGCATAGAAACCCCGTTGAAAGTCGTGTGAGGTTTGTGTTGAGGGGTCTGTTTGGTAAGGTCTTGACTCACTCTTGACTGTCAGGAGCATAGAAACCCCGTTGAAAGTCGTGTGAGGTTTGTGTTGAGGGGTCTGTTTGGTAAGGTCTTGACTCACTCTTGACTGTCAGGAGCATAGAAACCCCGTTGAAAGTCGTGTGAGGTTTGTGTTGAGGGGTCTGTTTGGTAAGGTCTTGACTCACTCTTGACTGTCAGGAGCATAGAAACCCCGTTGAAAGTCGTGTGAGATTTGTGTAGAGGGGTCTGATTAGAGTCGTATGAGGTTTGTGTAGAGGGGTCTGTTTGATAAAGTCGTGACTCACTCTTGACTGTCAGGAGCATGCTCTTGCTGATGTCAGAGCCCACGCCGTTGCTGGCCTGGCAGAGGTAGTAGCCGCGGTCCTCCTCCAGAACGTGTCGGATCAGCAGAGACCCGTTGGCCATGATCTGGATTCGACCGGTCAGCGGTACCGGGTGGTACTGCTGAGGATTCCCAATACCTGATTGGTCAGAGGACACAGAGTCAGAACAAATGAAATAGCAAGAATGGTAAGTAGAGATGAGATGTCTTCTCTGCACTTATAAGGTAAATGTTCAAAAAGTAAATTTTCAGGTGGGTGGGGGGGGGGGGGTGGTTGTGTGTTTTTGTTGAAGGGAAATGAAGTTGAGACCTTTGGCGTGTTTCCACATGACTTTGGGGGGCGGATAACCATCCACAGAGCAGTTTAGCACTCCCGATTTTCCATAGATCCCATCCTGATTATTGGGTTGCACTCGAAAACGAGGAGGAACTGAAACATTGCACAAAAATTAAATAAGTTAATAAAACAAACAATTAGTTAATAAAACTCTCCAACACAGTGTGTTAATACCCTATCCCTTCCTTCAGTCTCCTCTCCTCCCCTCCCCTCCTCCCCTGTCCTCTCCTCTCCTCCCCTTTCTTCTCCTCTCCTCTCCTCTCCTCTCCTCTCCTCTCCTCTCCTCTCCTCTGACTGGCAGGCAAACAGGTGTAAGTACTGACTGGTCAGAATAACCGTGACCCCGTGGGTGTTTTCGACAGGTTTGATTTCTCCATAGACGGGCCATGAGCGTTAAATGTAGAAATGACAGTTGTGTGTAAAATCTCGTGGCTGGTTTAAGTGAGACCCATTCCCAGACTCGTCTCACCCGTGACGATGAGCTGTCTTTCAGAGCTGACGGTCGCCGCGTCGTTACTGGCGATGCAGGTGTAGTTCCCGTTGTGTTTGAGTGACACTTTGGAGATCTGGAGAGAGCTCATGAACTCCTTGGTCTCTATGGTGACGCCCGAAGAGCCAGACACGATCTCCTGTCCGTCCTTTTGCCAGGTGATCCGGATGGGCATGTCTCCGGAGGATACCACACATGCGATATACATCAACTTCCCGATGGAGGTAGGGGGGAAATCAAAGGGCTGGATCAATGGGGGCACTGGAAAGACAAAAAGAGAGAGAGAAAGAAAGAAAGAAAGAGAGAGTTATTTTTGAGTGAGAATGAGGGTGGTAGGAGGACATGGTGAGGACAGGGGGTTAACAAAGGGAGAAAAGAGAGAGAGAGAGAGAGAGAGAGAGAGAGAGAGAGTACCGTGCACATTTAGATGCAGTAGAAAAGGTTGGTATTTGAACCTGCCTATGATCTGCAGTGTAATCCACCCCCCTCCCCTCCACCCCCCCTCCTTTTCCCCTCTACCCCACCCTATTCCTCTCCAGCCCATAATAGCTTCTCTAATTAGAGCCCAATTGGCATTGGGAATAATGGCGTTGCCGTGGAAACGGAGGTGGGGGGCTACACGGGAGACATCTGGGGGATTTAATCTGGGCCTCGTTAAAATTCATCTAATTAAATCAGAAACATGACAAGACAAGCAGTGTACTATACTGCCTTCATACTGGAGTCAGTGTTCTCTTGTACTGACGCATGACACCCACACACACACACACACACACATCACTGTCCCTCCACTGATACCAAAATTCATGAACACATACACACATACACATAAATTTATATATAACCCTCTTTCTTATTTTGTCATTCATACACACACACGCTTGGACTAACACATGCACGTACTCACACACACACACACACACACACACACACACATATAGACACACACACACACTCAGTAATTGATGAATGGTTATAATGCTGAACCAAGCCACTAATCCTCTTAATCAGGGGCTATTAGTGCCTGCTCTATGTCTCTGAGTTTTGTAGAAGGGCGTGTGTGTGTGTGTGTGCGTGTGCGAGAGAGAGAGAGAGAGAGAGAGAGAGAGGGAGAGAGAGAGAGGGAGAGAGAGAGAGAGAGAGAGGGAGAGAGAGAGAGGGAGAGAGAGAGGGAGAGAGAGAGAGAGAGAGAGAGAGAGAGAGGGAGGCATGGAGAGGAAAATAGAAAAGGGTGTGAGGGAGGGGGGCAACTCTCCAAGCCTGAAGCACAGCTGCTACAGCACCCTCCCACACTGCAGACCCCTCACACACACACACACACACACACACACACACACACACACACTTATCGGTTGTGTGTGTGTGTGTGTTTGTTTGCGTGTGTGTGTATGTGTGTTTGTTGTTATAGGGAGAATTAGCAGAGGAAAAATGAGTAATCGCTAACCCATCCTTCATCTTCAAGCTTCCAGTTCAACACCATTACATCCACACCTACATTACAAACATTAAAATACTGTCATCCGTAACACATCTGTTTTACACACACACACACGACTGTTGTTTTACAGTCATTCAGGGTAGTCACGTGATCAAATACACCACAGCCATTGGCCCTGTGCTGGCTGTGAGAGGAAAGCACACAGTGACTGCTGATCAAGTTTAGTGGAGGCCCAGTACAGTTCGGGCGGCCTGTCTGTGTTTTCTGAATGGGACTGTGCAGTTCACCTTTGACGGTGACGTAGACCGTCTGACTGATGGAGAGCTGAGGCTGGATGAGAACGCTACACAGGTACGCCCCTTCGTCCATCCCTTTCTGCACGTCGCTGAGTTTGAGCGTCCCGTTCTCGTACACCATCTGTCTGTGGTTGTCTGGCAACAGCATACCGTCCTTATACCACTTAATGGAGTAGTAGGGATAGCCGATCACGCGACAGTTTATGAAGGTGTTCCGCCCAGCCACTGCTGTGATGTTCTTCATGGCACGGATACTGGGTGGACCTGAGAATGAGAGAGAGAGAGAGAGAGAGAGAGAGAGAGAGAGAGAAAGAGAGAGAGAGAGAATAAAGAAGAGAGTGAGAGAGAGAGGAAGAGAGAGAGAAGTGTGACAGAGAGAGAGAGAGACAGACAGACAGACAGAGAGAGGGGTGGAAATATAGGCAGGGCAGTACAGAGCAAGACAGAAAGAAAGAAAGAAAGAAAGAAAGAAAGAAAGAAAGAAAGAAAGAAAGGGATACAAAGTGGAGAGCATAGGAGAGATTGAAAGAAAGAGAAGAAAGAAAAGGATCAAGGGAAGAAGCGAAGAAGAAGTAGAGAGGAGAAAAGCAAAAACAACGTCAAATAGGAGTTTACAGTAGGAGAGGGAAAACCGTAATGATAAAGGTTTGAGAGAAGGAGGGAAAGGGGGAGGGGAGGGGGGAAGGAGGACAGGAGAGAGGGATTATACAGGTAACGGGGGGGGGGGGGGGGCAGCGAGGGGTCAAAGGTTAGTTTATAATGCCCTCTTATTTTTACAGCAGTGCGTTTGTGTGTAAGTGTACGTGTGTGTGTTTGCGGTGTCTGCTTCTGTGTGTCTTCTTCTTATCACAGCCGATTGAAAGCAAAGCCATATTTCTGATGGCATGGATTGGAAAAAACTTTGACTGGTTAGTTGTCATTTCTTAAAGAGATCTCATATATTTTACGTTTCATGTAGTCAGTCATGTCATCCATCTATCCTGTGAACAGATCTTCATTTAAACTATTTTTTTTTTTTTTTTTTTTAACTGGAGAAATTCTCACATGTCCTGCACTCATTTCTGCTCTGCTGCCATGACAACAGTGACATCATAATAGTCCTGTGTGTTTTTAACACAATTCAGGAGGGAGGTGTACAGTGACGGTACATGGGCATATATATGTAATTATATACTGTTTATGGATATTCCTCATGTCAAATTACGCTCTAAATAGGATAAACATCTTAGACTGTGCAAACCAGATTTTAGATCTTTTATTCATAATTTATAGAAAGTATGTTGAGTGTTGTGTGAAGTTAGAACGAATGTATTGCATGTATTGTATGTATTTTAATCATTGTGGTTCTGTCTGTGACTGTTCAAAAACTACTTTCTACATTTAGAATCATATCTATTTATCTTCACCAGACACACTGACACAAACACGCGCACACACACACGCACACACACAGACACACACGCACACAGTGAGAACAGAGTGGTCCATGAGGATGAGTTGAGCTATGCTAACAGTGCTAGCCTCAGGCTAACCGTGTGTTATTTGGGCTGGGTGGTTTGTATTGGGTTAGACACTGCATTCCAGTCCGTTCATTGGCTCCTTCAGAAGGTCAGGGAGCCTAACTAGATTAGCACAGATTGGCAGCCCAAAGGCCTCATTAGCTCACCATTGAAAGTGATTGGATCCAGGTCCCCTTTGAAAGGTTAATCATCACCCTCCCAGGGTTTTGTGTGTGTGTGTGTGTGTGTGTGTGTGTGTGTGTGTGCGTGTGTATGAGTTTTGGGAAGGGAATGACTGTCCCTCTCAAGATCTGTGAAAGAGTTTTGTTCTCAGAGGAACAAGACTGTAGCAGACAGGAGTGCACAGGACCCACTCCACTAAACCACTAAGTAGTCTCCTTCCCACGTCTCCTTTCCTCCAAGAGCACTATCCTGCATACGGATTAGGATTTGAGGTGAATCAAAATGGTAGTTAACACCGTCCACGCTGCCAACAGACACGTGGTGCTTATGAAGAGCAGTGCAAATGAGAGAAAGGAAGCAAGTGAGCGAGGATGGAAGCTTCCACAGTAAACTGGAACGGGGCCCTAACGGACACTGAGAGTCTGAAAGGAGCAGGAATCAAAAACTAGACAGTGGAAGACTTAGAGTGAAGACAGACGATAGTTGGGGTGAAGAAGACGGAGTGACAGGGCGAGAGAGAAAGAGTGAAATTTGTTTGTCACAGACATTGAGATTGTGAATATGTCTCTCGATGGTGAATATGGAGATTCGGGGAAACAGAAAGAGGGGATTTTTTTTTATTTTTTTTTATTTTTACTTCCTCCTTCTATTCTTCTGTCTCTCTCTCTCTCTCTTTCTTTCTGTCCCTATCTGCATCTCTCCTTCCCTCTCTCCTTCTCTCTCTCTCTCTCTCTCTCTCTGCGGGCTGTGCACAGTGTGAGCAGAGCTTTTGAAGTCCCTGTTCTGACAAGTCAACCCCTGATGTATTATTCACCAAGACTGTGGCACACTACCCCCCCACCCCCTCTCTCTCTCTGTCTGTCTCTCCTCCTTTGTTTTCAAACACTATATGAATTCATGAACTCGTATAAACACCCTGAATCAGGAACAATAGGGAACAGCACAGCATTGTAATGCTTCAAGTGTTTGTGTGTATGTGTGTGTGTGTGTGTGTGTGTGTGTGTGTTTTATTTGTTATATTCTCGCTATATGGGTGTGTGTAAATGTAAGTGCATTAGTGTTGTCAAGTTGTATGAGTGTGTCACAGTTTGAGTGCATCAGAAAAGAAGTGTGTGTTACAGCTGTCGGGTTGAATGAGTGTGTCTGTGAGAATCTATGCGTCACTGTATGTGTGTGTGTGTGTGTGTGTGAGAGAGAGTGTGAGAGTGAGAGTGTCTGAGCATGAGTGTGAGTGTGTGTATGTATACGCTTATGTGTGTATGAATGTGCGCATACGTGTGTGCGTGTTTTGCGTGCGTGTGTGTAAGAGTGTGTGCACGTGCGTGTGTGTGTGTGTGTGTGCGCGGCAGGAATGTGACTCTTTGGTACCAGATCTCATTCTCACTCCAGTGATTGTTCTGGCAGGTCTCCTTAAAGCAGACAGACATGTCATAACTGAACAGCATCTCACAGACAGAGAGAGGGACAGAGAAAGAAAGGGGGAGAGAGAGAGAGATAGAGAGAGAGAGTGATATCAGGCTTGTCAGCAAGATTCACCATCAATCCTTACAGATGTGAGGTGACTCTCTCTCTCTCTCTCGCTCGCTCTCTCTGTCTCTCTCTCTCTCACAGAGCCGTCCAGTTTTACCATGAAAGGTAATGGACAGTTCAGGTCTCACCCTCTCTCTCTCTCTCTCTTCCTCTCTCTTTCTCTCTCTGTCTTTGAAGTAAAAGAAGAGTGACTCAGTCAAATAAAGTAGTCTATTCTGCAGTCTGTGTTCCTCCTTCTCTCTTCTTTCTCACTGTCCTCTCCTCCAATGTTCTGCCTGTCCATGGATGACGTGGCATACCCTCTGTCCCCTCTCTCTCTCTCTCTCTCTCTCTCTCTCTTTCTCTTTCTCTGGCTGGACAGAAGTTCTCTCCCTTCTGCTAGCTTTCATAACTCTCCAAGAACATTTCTGATAACACATATGTGTGAGACATGGAGAAATAAGAATGAGAACAGACCAACTGTGTGTTGTTTGTGTGTGTGTGTGTGTGTGTGTGTATTAAAAAAAGCAATGGCAAACAGGAAAAAGAACAATGATTCTCTATGGTTAAGAAAGCTGAGAAAGGCAGAAAGACAGAGAGTGTGCAAAAGAGAGAGAAATGGACGGAACAAACAAAGAGAAGAAAATATCTAAAGAGAGGTGTGTGTGTGTGTGTGTGTGTGTGTGTGTGTGTGTGTGTGTGTGTGTGTGTGTATGTGTATGTACGCGCGGGCGTCCGAACGGTGTAGTTTGAACAAAATAAGCAGGGCACACTCCACCAACATGCACACACACACTCACACTCACACACACATTACCACAACCACACATAAAGGGATAGGCTGAGATAGAGAGGGAGGTGAAAGGTCAAAGAGAGGGTTAAGGACTGGGAAGAGGATATAGGACATACAGTATAGGGTTTAGGGATTAGGAATTAGGCTATAAAGGATTACAGATTGGGGATTAGGGTATAAGAGTTTAAGGTTTCGGGATTAGGGACAAGGGTGTAAAGGTTTAGGGATTAGGGTATATGGGTTTTGGGATTAGGGATTAGGGTTTAGGGATTAAGGATTAGGGTACAGGGTATAGGAGGGGTATAAACACCCTACTGACTGAGATTGAAAAGTAGACAGGCACCTCTTACGTTTATGCGCGCTTGGTACTCAGCGCTCCCTGCCGAGTTGCGAGCGACGCAACGATACACCCCTCCGTCCCGGATCTGCGGGTTGCTGACGTTGACGTGGGAGACGGTGCTTCCGTCGGAAAGCGTGTACTGACTGGCCCTGTGGGCGGAGTCTCTGGCGACGGCCTCGTCGTCCAGCGTCCAGGTGATGGTGGGCGGGGGAGCGCCTTTAGCAGCACACATGAGCGAGAAAGGTTCACCAGGAGCGACCACGCGCTCACTGAAAGAGGAGACAATACGGGGCGTACCATCTGAGAAAGAAAAGGGGGGGGCGGATTTTATGTATTTATTGTGCGTCGGTCAATTTCTCCTCAGTAAATGCAACAAAACTGGCAGTCGAGATGAGTAAAAGGAGGGATGGGGACTTGATTTGATTCTAGAAGTTTCACTGTCAGTAAAAACTGCAAGGATAATCAACCATTACATCAGAACATCCATATCAAACACACGACTGGTCAGAAAGACAGGTAGATAGAGAGAGAGAGAGAGAATAGATAGATAGATAGATAGAGAGAGAGAGAGAGAGAGAGAGAGAGAGAGAGAGAGAGAGAAAAGAAGAGAGCAGGAGTAACAGAAAGTTCAGTGAATGGAATCAAAATAACAATAGCTGAAACCATGGCATATTCTCACTCTTTCACACACACACACACACACACTCTGTGCTTACCCTCTAGCAGTATGATGGAGAAGTCCTGTGCGGTCTGGCCTTTGCGTGTGGCAAAGCACTGGTAGGCTCCGGAGTGCTTTTTCTGGGCTGCCGTTATGAAGAGGGTCTCATTATGAGCGCCCTGGATGGAGAAATGCTGGTCCGGCAGAACCGGTTCTGTGTTCCGAAACCAGGACACGGTAAAATGAGGAGAACCCTGAACAGCACAGGACAGAATAACTGTACTGCTGATACCTGTCTTCAGATTCTTAGGAGAGAGAGTCACTCTCAACGGTTCTGAGAGAGAGAGAGAGAGAGAGAGAGAGAGAGAGAGAGAGAGAGAGAGTGAGTCAGGGGTAATGTTATTATTATGTTTCACATTGCTGATATCTATGACAGTAAAGCAACTTGAATTGCACTGAACTGGATATATTGAAATTGAAAAGAGAACTGGGAAGAGAATGATTAGATAGATAGATAGATAGATAGATAGATAGATAGATAGATAGATAGATAGATAGATAGATAGATAGATAGATAGAATGAGAGACTCAGACAGCGTATGAGAGGAAGAGAGAAAATGTCAGTGAGCAATAAGGCAGCTGGTGTTATGTGCTGGGGGCTTCTCTCTCTCTCTCTGTGTGTGTGTGTGTGTGTGTGTGTGTGTATGAATGCCCCTCCTTTCCTTAGCTCCCCTGTCAGAGTGTGTATGTGCACATCGCACTGATATGCCCACCAGCCAAACGTCCAAATGCCCACCCCACCTCCCTCTCTCTCCTCTCTTTCACTCCTTTCCTTCCCTCCTTCTCATCCCTTGTTCTCTACACCAAAGTCTTGAGTCGATAACGTCTCACTGGTCAACCCCCTTCCCCCTCCCTTTTTTTTTTTTTTTTCCCTCCACCTCTTCCCAGTGACACAGAAGGAGGCCGCCCACTCTGTCACCGCGGTGATGCTGGGCCGAAGGGGCGGATAGGAGCGGGCAGGGCAGACTTCCTGTCTGGCAGTATCATGCTCACACACGCATCTCAGAGAGGTGACAGTGGCCTTAGCCTGTGCCAACATCGTTTAACCGCCCTGACATGTCAACACTGGCCCTCGCTCTTTCTCTCTCTCTCTCTCTCGTTCTCTGTCTCTCCCTCTCTCTGTCTGTCTCTCTCTACCTGTCTCTCTCTTTCATCTAGTTAAATGTGTCTCTATCACATCGTCTCTCACAACACTCATGTTCTCTCTAAATCTATCTATCTATCTATCTATCTATCTATCTATCTATCTATCTATCTATCTGTCTGTCTGTCTATCTATCTATCTATGGCTACCACTAACTCTCTTTTTCTACCTCTCACACACATCTTTCAATCTGCACTCCCCTCTGTCTCCTTCGAATGCACTCTCTCACTCTATCCCTCTCTTGCACACTCCGTTTTCATCTTTCCAACTCATCCCTTCTTTTCTCTCTTCAGTCTTTCTCTCATTCTCCTCTCTTTTGACGTCATCTTCTCCTCCTCCCTCTTTCTCTTCTTCTTTCTTTCCCTCACCACAGAAAACAAAACAATTATCACACGGTCTGTCCCATGGCACAGGTCTGATCAAGCTTTGAGCTATAGTCAGTCTCTGAGCCGAGTCGCTAAGTGACCCCTCAGGTTAACTGCAGTGAGTAAATATCCTCACACGCTCATGTGTGGAAGAGGACTGTGTTTCATGTCAAACTAATGGCTCTTTAAACGGAGAGCACTTGTCAGATGCCAAGGGGACAACTCTACCCACAAGTCTTAGTCATAATGTACCATAACGCATGATGCAAAACGTAAGGCTAACTGGAGCTAGTGCACAGCCTCACCTCACTGTGAGGTATTAGCATTGACGGTTTTGTACTTTTATTTTCACCGTTGCGTTCTAACGTTAAAACAAGTTTATAGGTGAGGATTTTGAGGCACTGGCTGTGTGAGCTGGGTTTAAAGACTCATCCATAAAAACAGAACAGCAGAACAGGAAGCTAAGATTTCAGCCTTAGCAAAACTAGCACAGGAGTACATGGGATAACGCTGATGTTAGCATACTGAACATGCTGCATACAAAGAGAGTGGAACGTATCAAATCTCCACCAACATAGTTCTTTTCAGGCAAATTCAATAAACAAACAAACAAACAAAAGAAAGTTGTTTAACTTGATTGAAGAGAAAGAGTTAGCATCTTATTGCGACTTTGCTGCAGTTCTGCTTTTCTTCAGTTCCACTCTTCTCTCTTTTCCCAAGCCTTCTCCCTCTGCAACACGCTTTTACTTTCCTCTCATCCTTTCTTTCTTTTTTCCCTACCCTACTCACTCCTTTTTTCTCTCTCTACCTCCCTCTCCATCTCCTCCTCCACCTGTCGTCTTTCTGGTCACGCTTTTTTTTTTTTTTCATCATAGACACTTTACATAGCTGTCTATATAAATGAACAATTCAGTGCAGTATAGATCTAAACAAGCATTTCTTCTAAATACGTCTAAAAATACACGTATTTAAAACACACACACACACACACACACACACACACACACACACACACCCTCACTCAACCTCTGCCTGTGTCACTCTCTGTGTGTGTGTCTGTCTGTCTGCGTTTGCTCACCGATGACGTTGAGGTGACCGGTGACTTCCTTGGAACCGAAGCTGTTGGTGACCTCACAGATGTAGTTTCCGCTGTCTTCCAGCCTGAGGTCGCTGATAGTCAGTCCGGTGAGACGGCGCGTCCAGCGTGAGTCGGCCGGGAGCGGGCGTCCGTCTTTAAGCCAGCGGATAGTGGGATTAGGGTAACCGGACGCAATGCAGGGGAGCTCCACGCTACGCCCCACCTGTACCTCTCCCGACTGGAAACTGTCCATCACAGTGGGACTGGATTCTGTGGGGTCTATGGCAGACAGGAGAAAGAGATAGATGCAGAGAGTGAGAGAGGGAGGGACAGATATGGGATTAAAGAATCCCTGGTGTTTCAGTTTTCAAGGTTTTCTAAGAAAAAAATACATATGAGACAGACAGATATACACACGTACACACACGCACACACACACACGGGCTTTGTTTTACCTGGCACAGAGAGTCGGGCTCCGTTGCTCTGCCGTGTTTCTCCGCTGTACTTGTGTCTGGTGATACAGCGGTATGTGGAGAGAGCGTCCTCCTTCTGAACGTCAGATATGTACAAAGCACCATAGGAGGTCAGGAAAAACCTGTTCCCTGTGAGGAGAAACAGAGAGCAGACCCCAGGTCAACACACAAACTCACTCTTGCACTAAGACATCTAAATCAGTCATGGGAGAAGGGACCTACAGGCAACAGGTAGATTTTATGTCCAGTGGTAATTTCATACACTCACACACAGACATAGGCAAACACAGCTGCTATTAGCAACCTAAGCTCTTTGTGATCGTCTATCTCCATGGCCTCTGCTGGCAAAGGAGTGAGTGAACGAAAGAGAGAGAGAAAGAGAGAGAGAGAGAGAGAGAGAGGGAGGGAGAGAGAGAGGTGTAAATGTTTGATGTGTGTGTTATTGTAGAGGTATATTACTGTCATGTCCTTTTCACATCACTGAGTAGCTTGGCCTGGCTGATTTATATCTATGTCGATAAAGCCCATATTTCACACACACACACACACACACACACACACACACAGAGTGTTTCTACTTGTCTGAAGAAAATTCCTCCTGTGTCAGTACATCTGCCAGGATTGGGGAATCTGGCCGCCCTGCTGGCCATCCTGTGTATTGTCGAGTTGTGCTTTTGTTTGTTTTGGTTTTGCCATGTGCTTCTGTTTGTCCCTGTGTACTCCTGTCCCCGCCCCCCACCTGATCCCTATTATTACCTCGTTTGTCTCCTCCAATAGTCTGTCTCTGCTGTTTATTGTTCTGTGTATTTAAGTCCTGTGTTTGTACCTGTTCTTTGTCAGATTGTGACCTTTTGTTCTCTCTGCCAGTCTGTGTGTTTTGCCTCCCGTGATCTGTTATTTTTGACCGTGTTTACCTGGATCTGTTTTTGCTTTACGTTTTGGATTTGGTTGCCCTGTGGATCCCTGGCTCTGACCTTGTTTGTATCCTGTTTTTGACCAATCTTTTGCCTCACGATTTGGATTTGTTTGCCCTCTGAATTTCTGGATTTGACCTTGGACTGGACACTGTTTTTGAGATTTGGATTCTGATTTTTGTTCTAAATAAATCTTATTTTACTCAGTGGGTCTGCGATTGGGTCTTGGTCTGTCAAATCCTCACAGTACAATCTGACCAAGATGGACCCAGCAGACCCCGGTCAGGTGAAGACTGCTCTGGAACAGCAGGGAAGAATGCTGGGAAAACACCAGGCTCAGCTGGATTCGCTAAGCAAGATCCTGGACTCGCTTGCTGATAATCTTGCAGACTTGACGGCTAGTATCCAGCCCCTCCGGCTAGCCCAGAGCGACCCACAAGCCCCTGCCATCTCTTCGCCTGATACCCCAGCACCGTGGTCTTCACCCTCTCCGTCTGTCCCTGAGCCTCATCTGCCGCCTCCTGAGAAATACTCTGGTGAGCCCGGCACCTGCCGTTCTTTTCTGTCCCAATGTTCTCTCATTTTTGAGCTGCAACCTTCTTCATTCCCCACCGAACGAGCTAAAGTAGCTTATGTAATCACTCAGTTGTCTGGTCGGGCGAGGCAGTGGGGAACAGCTGTCTGGGAGGCTGAGTCATCCTTTTGTAGAGATTTCCAGTCCTTTTCCACAGAGATGAAGAGGATATTTGACCGTTCAAAACATGGGCGTGAGGCTGGTCACGAGTTACTGCACATGCGCCAGGGGCGGAGGTCTGTGTCTGATTTTGCCATTGATTTCCAGACTCTGGCCACCTCCAGTGGGTGGAACGTAGATGCACTATATGACACCTTTCTGAATGGCCTCTCTGAAGACATCAAGGATGAGCTAATCACTCAGGATCTGCCTGACACCTGTGAGGCCTTGGTGAACCTGGCCATCCGAATCGACGCACGGTTACAACAGCGTCGCCGAGGTACATTTTCCAGGGGCCCCCTGAGAGCAGCTGCCGAGGTTCCGATCAGTCAACCGACCCTCCCATCATCACCAGTCCATTCTCATACTCTGGAGCCTGAGCCCATGCAAATCAGCCATGCCCGTCTGACCCCAGCTGAGAGACAGAGGAGGATAATCACCCGTTCCTGTCTGTATTGTGGTCAACCAGGACACTTCATTGCGACCTGCCCAGTAAAACGCTCACCAGTAGGACGAGGAGTACCGGTGAGCATGACCCCTGTCAAAATCTCCTCGACGCAACGCACCCTTCTTCCTGTCACTCTGGAGTGGGAAGACCAAAGACTTGAAGCTTCAGCCTTGGTCGATTCAGGTGCTGAGGAGAACTTCATCGACTCCTGCTTGGCTGCTCAGTGGGGGTTGCCTACTTCTTTGCTCAAGTCGCCTTTGGTGGCCCATGCATTGAATGGACGGAGGTTAGCCAACATCACACACGTCAGCATCCCGGTGAGTCTCAGTCTTTCTGGCAACCATCATGAACAACTACTTCTCTATATTATTGATTCCCCTCAAGCACCCATCGTCCTGGGTCACCCTTGGCTATCCAAACACAATCCTCACATAGACTGGTGCAGCAGCAAAATTGTGGGTTGGAGCCCATTTTGTCTCTCTCATTGCCTCCGTCATGCTCAGATTCCTGTCTTTCCAGAGTCCAAGTCCTCTGAAGAGTTTCCTGACCTCTCTGCTGTTCCTCCTGAGTACATGGACCTGAAAGCTGTGTTCAGCAAGTCCAGGGCCACGTCCTTACCCCCACATCGTCCATATGACTGCGCCATAGATCTCCTGCCTGGCACGTCTCCTCCTAGGGGGCGCCTCTACTCTCTGTCCCGTCCCGAAACTGAAGCCATGAATAAGTACATTCAAGAGTCCCTGGCAGCAGGTATAATCCGTCCTTCCTCTTCGCCTGCAGGAGCAGGATTCTTCTTTGTTGAGAAAAAGGATGGCTCCCTCCGTCCTTGCATTGACTACCGGGGCCTCAATGATATAACCATCAAAAATCGCTACCCTCTTCCCCTCATGACCTCAGCCTTTGAACTACTTCAGGGCGCATCCGTCTTCACCAAGCTGGATCTCCGCAATGCTTACCACCTGGTCCGAATCCGTGAGGGGGATGAGTGGAAGACGGCCTTTAACACCACCTCTGGCCACTATGAGTACCTGGTAATGCCCTTTGGTTTAACCAATGCACCTGCGGTGTTCCAGGCTCTGGTCAACGACGTCCTCCGGGATATGCTAAACCAATTTGTCTTTGTCTACCTTGATGATATCCTGATCTTTTCTAACTCCCTTGTAGATCATGTCTCTCATGTCCGCAGAGTCCTCCAACGCCTGCTGGAGAATCAGCTCTTTGTTAAAGTGGAGAAGTGTGAGTTTCACCAGGACACGGTCTCCTTCCTTGGGTTTGTTATCTCAGCTGGCACTATTCAGATGGATCAGAAAAAGATCAAGGCGGTATTAGAATGGCCTACCCCTGCCAATCGTCGGGAGCTTCAACGCTTTCTGGGTTTTGCTAATTTTTACCGCCGTTTTATTCGTAATTACAGTACCTTGGCTGCCCCGCTCACTGCCCTAACCTCATCGGCTGTTAAATTCTCCTGGTCCCCTGCAGCAGAAGCAGCCTTCCTTAACCTGAAGCAACGTTTTACGTCTGCCCCAGTCCTGATCCAGCCTGACCCTGACCTACAATTCATCGTGGAGGTGGATGCTTCCGACATCGGTGTTGGAGCAGTTCTTTCCCAACGCTCCCCCAAGGACAATAAGGTCCATCCTTGTGCTTTCTTCTCTCATCGTCTCACTGCTACCGAGCAGAATTATGACATCGGCAACAGGGAGTTACTGGCAGTCAAGTTGGCACTGGAAGAGTGGAGACATTGGCTGGAGGGGGCCTATGTTCCATTCCTCGTCTGGACTGACCACAAGAACTTAGAGTACATCCGAACGGCCAAAAGACTCAACTCCCGTCAAGCTCGATGGTCCCTATTCTTCTCCAGATTTAATTTCACCCTGTCCTACCGTCCTGGCTCCAAAAATATCAAACCTGACGCTCTTTCTCGAAGATTCACCTCTCCAGAAAGTCCTCAAGAACCAGATACCATTCTTCCCTCTTCCTGCCTCGTGGCCGCTGCACAGTTGGATATAGAATCCACGGTGCGTGCTGCCCAGTTGAATGAGGCAGGCCCCAGTCAGTGCCCCACTAACCGTGTTTTTGTTCCCAGCATTGTCCGTTCACAGGTCCTGCAGTGGGGTCACTCATCCCAGCTGTCCTGCCATCCTGGAGTCAGACGCACGCAGGCCTTCATTGGTCGGCGGTTCTGGTGGCCATCTATGGGAGAAGATATCCGCAACTTTGTCGCAGCCTGCTCGGTCTGTGCCCAGAACAAGACTTCCAACCAGCCACCTGCCGGCCTGCTACAACCCCTGCCCGTTCCCAAGAGACCCTGGTCCCATATCTCCCTGGACTTTGTCACTGGTCTGCCTCCATCAGAAGGTAACACTACCATCCTCACTGTTGTGGATCGCTTCTCCAAATCAGTACATTTCATTCCTCTCCCAAAACTTCCTTCCGCCAAAGAAACAGCAAATTTCATGATACTACATGTGTTCAGGCTGCATGGCCTACCTGTTGATGTGGTGTCAGACAGGGGCCCACAATTCACATCCAACTTCTGGAAAGCCTTCTGTAAACTTCTTGGTGCATCTGTCAGTTTGTCGTCAGGTTTTCATCCACAGACTAATGGCCAGACTGAGCGGGCTAACCAACAACTAGAGACGGTGTTGCGGTGTATGGTTTCCCAGAATCCTACCTCTTGGAGTCAACAGTTACCCTGGGCAGAGTATGCCATCAACTCCCACACGTCCTCCTCTACTGGCCTGTCCCCATTCGAGTGCTCCCTTGGCTACCAACCTCCACTGTTCCCTGACCAGGAGGAGGAAGTTGGGGTGCCTTCTGCTGAGGCTTTCATTCGCCGCTGCCGTCGAACCTGGAGGCGTACGCGCTCTGCCCTTCTTCGGTCCACAGCTAAGATGAAGCACCAGGCTGACAAGCATCGCTCCAAGGCTCCTCTGTATCGCCGGGGGCAGCGTGTGTGGCTCTCCACCCGAGATCTTCCCCTCAGAGTGGATTCCCGCAAGTTGGCCCCTCGGTTCATCGGACCTTTTCCCATTGTCAGAGTTATCAGCCCCACTGCAGTCCGTCTCAAGCTTCCTACAACCCTTCGTCGCATTCACCCCACTTTTCACGTTTCCCGGATCAAGCCATTCATCCGCAACCCCCTGTGTCCTGCCCCCAAACCCCCCCCACCCCCCCGGCTCATTGATGGGTCAGAGGCGTACACTGTGCGCCGATTGCTGGATGTCCGTCGTCGAGGCCGTGGGCTCCAGTACCTCGTAGATTGGGAAGGCTACGGTCCTGAGGAGAGGTCCTGGGTTCCAGCCCGTCACATTTTGGATCCCACGCTCATCCAAGACTTCCACCGCCAACATCCAGCTTCATCTTCCATGACGCCTGGAGGCGTCCGTTGAGAGGGGGGGTACTGTCAGTACATCTGCCAGGATTGGGGAATCTGGCCGCCCTGCTGGCCATCCTGTGTATTGTCGAGTTGTGCTTTTGTTTGTTTTGGTTTTGCCATGTGCTTCTGTTTGTCCCTGTGTACTCCTGTCCCCGCCCCCCACCTGATCCCTATTATTACCTCGTTTGTCTCCTCCAATAGTCTGTCTCTGCTGTTTATTGTTCTGTGTATTTAAGTCCTGTGTTTGTACCTGTTCTTTGTCAGATTGTGACCTTTTGTTCTCTCTGCCAGTCTGTGTGTTTTGCCTCCCGTGATCTGTTATTTTTGACCGTGTTTACCTGGATCTGTTTTTGCTTTACGTTTTGGATTTGGTTGCCCTGTGGATCCCTGGCTCTGACCTTGTTTGTATCCTGTTTTTGACCAATCTTTTGCCTCACGATTTGGATTTGTTTGCCCTCTGAATTTCTGGATTTGACCTTGGACTGGACACTGTTTTTGAGATTTGGATTCTGATTTTTGTTCTAAATAAATCTTATTTTACTCAGTGGGTCTGCGATTGGGTCTTGGTCTGTCAAATCCTCACATCCTGTGAGTGAAAAAGAGTCTCTTCTTTTCTTCTATTTTTTTGGGAATAGAGTGAATAAAAGGTGTCTGAGAGGAAATAGAAGAATGAAAAGAAAAAAAGACAGGTGGTAGTGTTTGTGTGAGTGTGTGTGTGTGTGTGTGTGTGTCTGTGTGTGTGTTGGCTTTTAGAGGTACATGAGTACACTTTTGTCTGACTAATGAAACTGTGCTTTAGGTTTAAGTTGAGTGTCCATGGCAGAAAAGGCCACAGTCAAGGCTTAGCTCATCAAAAGAGCATTATTAGTGTCATCTGTGTGTGTGTGTGTGTGTGTGTGTGTGTGTGTGTGTGTGTGTGTGAGGACAGTGAGTCCAGATATGTGCGTGTTTGTTTGATGTTTTCTGTCGGAATATTGGAAAATCAGAGGCATTGGGAACAATAGATCCAGTAAAATGTGTCAGTGTGTGTGAGTAATGTCACACACATTGTGCATGGCCCTATTTTTACACATGACCCTGTCCAACCTTCCAGTTGAGTCACACTCCAGAAAGTCAGCTAAGAGTCTGTTGTCCTTACCTCCCCTTACACACACACACACACACACACACAAACACACAGAGCTCTTATCACTAAGTCAACATTTGGCCTAGGAGGGGTAAGTCATTAGTAATGTGTTTGTGAGTATGCATATGTATTTGGATTGTTTTGAGTGTATGTGTACGGTATTAGGGGTGTGTGTAAGTGGTTGTTATGAGGGGTGTATATGTACATATGTGTGTGTGTGAGTGTTTGTGGGCGTTATTAGGGGTGTATATGTGTGTGTGGTATTACGAGTGTGTGTGGGTGTTATTAGGGGTGTGTGTGTGTGTTTGGTAAGAGGTGTGTGAATGTGGTATTCTACTGCTTTGTTGGTGCTAAGGAATCCGTCTTCATTTGCCACTGAGAATGAATGTGTTTATGGACATATTGACAGATATATTCAGCATCAACTTAGATATTCTCTCTCTCTCTCTCTTTGTGCATGTGTGTGTGTGTGTGAGTGTGTGTGTGTGTGTATGTGTGTGTTCTAGTGAGTGTGAGGGATGACGATCAATGTGGTTTATGGCTCTGCTGCTCCATCCAAAGTAGATTTATTAAAGCACACAAGACAGGACTGACACTACAGTCCACACACACACTCCATCACTCTAACAAGCAATGCACACACTCCTACACACGCAGCCACACACACTGCTACTCATGCACACACACACAGACACACAGAGATGCGCGCACACTCATACACACACACACACACACACACACACACACATACACACAGAATTTGGCAAGAAGAGATTTTCATGCTCTATAACACATGTTGTGAATGTGTGTGGTGTGTCTTTGAGAACTCCTGTGTGTGTAGGTGTGTTTAGAGACATGATTTTCTGAACGTAGATTTGAGTGAGTCATAACCAGCACAACATGTTTGTGGAAGTGTGTATTACAATCTGTGCAGGTCCTTGTGCGTAAATGCAAGTGAGTATTCATTCGTGTGTGTGTGTGTGTGTGTCTAACTTTGTGTTCATGTATGTACGTATGTTGATCTGTGTGAATACATGTATAAATATGTGTGGTTTTGGAAAGGCTGTATTTCTCTATATGCATACAACTGCAGGCAAGTACCACATGTGTGCGCGTGTGCGCGCGCATGTGTGTGAGTGCGTGTGCGACTGTGTTTGTGAGTGTGTGTGTGTGTGTGTGTGTGTGTATGTGTGTGTGTGTGTGTGTGTGTCTGTGTGTGAGTGTGTGTGTGTGTGTGTGTTGGTATCGTGCTGAGTGGTAGGCCTGGCAAACTGGTAATTTTCAGAGTCTGCCCTTTTGTTCCAACCTGAGTATTAAGTATTACGGCATAATATGCACTTAGTGACTTTACCCCCACAACACCAGCACAACTCTGTCACAACACTTCACCC
>NC_044500.1:8213040-8215540 GCF_902362185.1 Chanos chanos | reverse complement strand
GTGTATGCATGTGTGTGCGTGAGTGTGTTTGCATGAGTGTGTGTGTGTGTGCGCAGATGTGTGTGTGTACGCGGAAGGTCGTGACTCACCCAGACCTGCCAGTCATATTTCAAAACAGCATCTGGTATAGTTATTCCAACACCACTTTGATAATCACACACACACACACACACACACACACACACACACACGCACACAGAATAAAACCACAGGTATGCCTTCCACCCACCCACTTCCTGTGGATCCTCTCATGCGCTCCCATAATGCCACACTACATCGCCAGTTTGGAGACAGGCTGCTTCTCCCATTATAATGAGAATGAATGAAAAGAAGGTGGGAAGGAGGAAGAGAGGAAATAAAGGGGGAGAAGGCAGGAAGAAGGGAGGGGTGGGGGTAAAGGGGAGATGTGTGTGTGTGTGTGTGTGTGTGTGTGTGTGATTAACAGTCAGGGGAGACAGCTGATTGGCTCAGTCTGTCGGCTCTGTCAGAGAACAGGCCAGGGAGGAAGGACCCCCACATAATTACATTTTGGAGACCCACCAATAAAGATATAAACCACAAATCTATCCTCATCGTAATTCATCACTCTCTCTCTCTCTCTTTCTCTGTGTATGTGTGTGTGTGTGTGTGTGTGTGTGTGTGTGTAGGGAGAGGGAGAGAACCAGGAAAAGGAGATTTGTAAACGCAGAGCGAGATAAAATTTATTAATATCTAAAACAAAGTAATGCAACTGGTTAGCACCGTGGGTAGCACACAGATCACTATCCCTCCCCCTAAACCAGAGTTCAGCACCATGGAGAGAGACAAAAGGACACAGACAGGACTTCAGCACCATGGTCAGCACCACTGCAGGCCAGTCTCACTGTCTGAGATATGAATCGCTGGTATTCAAGAGGAACCTCGAGCACAAAGTGTCAAGATACACCAATCCCCCCCCCTCTCTCTTTCCTTCTCTCTCTCTCTCTCTCTCTCATCCTGTCCAAACTGGTGTCATACAAAGGGTTCACCTTGAATGTGGGCAGTAAGTAATGGGAAACTAAACTGAGAGAGAGAGAGAGAGAGAGAGAGAGAGAGAGAGAGAGAGAGAGAATGGATGCAGTAGTGTTATGTTTGATTCACAAAAGTAAGACACTGACAATGTGAAGAAGGTATGCTATTTTAAAACACAAACATAAACAAAACTGTCACCATTCCACTGGTGCAAATCTGAAGGTAAATGTACAGCCATCTCTCTATCTCTCTCTCTCTTCCTCTCTCCCTCTCATTAACTTTCTCTTACACACACACACACACACACACACACACACACACACACACACAATTAACAAAACTACAGTGTGTATAGCCCCAACATATAATTAACTACCCTTGCCTACAGGGCATACAAACAACAAAATGTGTGTGTGTGTCAATGTGTGTGCGTGTGTGTGTGTGAATTTGTGTGCCTGTGTGTGTGTGTCAATGTGTGTGTCAATGTGTGTGTGAGTGATGACAGAAAAAAGGTCATTAAGATTGGATTGTAATAAAGCATCCTGCCCTCCTGAATCTTATTCCTCTACTGACCCCTTTATGGCCCTAACACACACACACACACACACACATAGACACACACACACACACACACACACAGACACACCTCCAGACCTCTCAGTGACTATATGAGGAGGGCAGTTACAGTGAGGAGATGAATTGAAATGAATAGGGCTTTGGTATAATTTGCTGCCAGAGGAGAATCAATAGCATCTTTTCCTCTACCATCAGGCCTTTCCTTTTACAAGTCATTCCTGTTGGGGCTGAAGACTCACAGACACACACACACACACTGACAAAAGGTAATCTACACCTCCTTACAATAGCCCCCCCCCCCCTTCTCTCTCTCCCTCTCTCCTATTCAGATTCAAATCAGTCTTGGTAATGCTTCTGCACGTCATATAAAAGAGATTCACACAACTTCTAGATGTCCTACAATCACCACACAAACGTTGCATCAGCGCTTCGGAAATGTTGACACAGCTGAAAAATATTTGTCTTATTCTGAGGCCTAAACTGTCTGACTCTCTGTCTCTCCCTCTCTCTCTCTCTCGCTGTCTCATATTCTCTTTATGAAAAGTGGGCAGTTGCTAGGAGTATCTTTCCTCTCTCTCTCTCTCTATCACAAAATGGTCCACTTTTGCATCTGTGTTTCTGTCTTCTGCTTTTCCCTTTCTTTTCTTTCATTCCTCCACCCCGTGACCTCTTACTCTTTTTCTCTATCTGCCTCCTACTCACCCTGTACCCCTCCCACCCTCTCTCTCACTCTCTCTCTCTCTCACTCTCTCTCTCTCTCTCTCTGTCTGTCTCTGGTTGGAGGAGTGGGTTTGTGGAGAACTAATGTGCTCATTAAAAAGGCATGCTTCACCGTCAAATGCCAGCTGCTGTCTCTCTCCCCCCTCTTCCCTCGTTCTCTCTCTCTCTCTCTCTCTCTCTCTCTCTCTCTCTCTCTCGCGTGTGTCTCATTTTC
>NC_044500.1:8170540-8183040 GCF_902362185.1 Chanos chanos | reverse complement strand
CCAAGACGCGCACCTTCATTGAGAAAGATGAAGAGAGAGAGGGAGAGAGAGAGACTGAGAAAGGGAGGGAGACGGGGGGGGGGAGAGAGACTGAGAAAGGGAGGGAGACAGAGGGGGGGGGGGCAGCCCAGCAGGAGCATGAGTCTGATAGTGTCTGACCTGGCCAGTGTCAGCAGCACCTATTGATTTTTCAATCAACTCAGGGCATTGTTTATACACACACACACGCGCGCGCACGCACACACACGCACACACACACGCACACACACTCACTAATACGGACATAACCCCCCCCCACACACACACACAGACACACACACACGCACACACACACACTCACTAATACGGACATAACCACCCCCACTCACACACGCACACGCACACACACACACACACACGCACACACACGCACACGCACACGCACACGCACACATACGGACATAACCACCCCCACACGCACGCGCACGCACACACGCACATACACACGTACATACACTCACTAATATGGACATAACCCCCCCCCCACACACACACACACACATGCACACACAGACACACACACAGACTTATAAACTTCAAACAACACAACCAGACAAACCTGCATTAAACACAAAAAAAGAAAAAAAAAACCAGAAAGACGGGTGAGATATCATTCAAATCTCAACCAACCCCCTAAAACCTCAGTAACGTGCGTTTGTTTTAAATCCGACGTGAGTGACAAACAGGTTCATTCAAACCTTCCATTGTGGTCCAGCAGTCAATATTCACAGGATTTTAAAAAAAGGCAAAAAGACACATGTGTACTACAGGGCTTGACCTATCTTCTCACAGTGCTTTTAAAACTGAGAACGAGCGAATGTAGGAGGGGGAAAAAAAAGATAGAGTCCTACACATTGCATGCAGCTCCATTTGGTATAATTGGACTATTCTTCACTTCAAGCTCTCCCTTCTCTACCAGTGTTTGGCAAAATGGGAGACGCAACTTAAAACCACAAAAAGAATTAACACTGATTAACTTGGCTCCAGAAGACCTTAACAAGGATAGGAGAGGTCTCAGAGCTAGCCTGGAATGAGGGAGTATGGGAGTGATGTTCCTTTTAATTAGGATTCAATTTGAGCACCTACAATGAACATCCGAAATATGTTTAAACATACAGGCAACCCCCACTAGAGCTGTCTAAAACCCATTTGGAAAATTCCCTTTATTGTGTGTGTGTGTGTGTGTGTGTGTAATGGGTGGTCGTGTATGAATTGTGTGTTTTGAGTATGAGGAAAGACATGGACAGCGTGTGTGTGTGTGTGTGTGTGTGTGTGTGAGAGAGAGAGAGAGAGAGCGAGAGCAAGTGATTTTGCAGGTTTGCCTTTTTCCCAGTAAACGCTGGAATGCTACCATTTTTCACTGAACTCATACACACACACACACACACACACACACACACACGTGTGAGTGTTTTGATTCAAACCAGTAAATAAGAAATATTTTTCCATTCCCACTAAACACAAACTGGTTGCCTTTGCCAAATCTCCACTCCTCCCAGTCTAACATGAGTGCCGTGTGGCCACTGCCCTACCTGGGACGATGGAGACTGTGTCCTTCTCCCAGGAGACCACGCTGACATACTCCTGCACAGCAGAGGGGATGAGGCACTTGAACACAGCCACATTACCCCGCATGGCTTGCTGGTCCGCCACACGCACCGTGTAGGGCTCCCTGAACACTGTTTTGTGAGAGAGAGAGAGAGAGAGAGAGAGAGAGAGAGAGTCACAAATCAGATCAGTAACATTTCTTACAAGTGGCAACACCGCTAGGCTACTCTAAAATGCATCTTCTCTATCATTTCTCATCTCAAAACAACACTCCTTAGGCTAAACACCTTTTGATAAAAAAAAAAAAATAAATAATAATAATAATTAGCGGCATTTCTTCTGTAAAATTATAAAAGCAGTAGAGTTTTAGGGGGCCAAGAAACGGGCCTACTCAACCTGGCCTTTGTACAAATCACCCGCCAGATGCTTGCAGACAGCGCCGAGTGGCGGGCTGCGCGCGGCCTCTGAAGCTGTCATAAACATTCGCCCGCGTGAAAAGGACGCTCCCTGCACTTGACAACCGGAACCCGACACGCCAAATCAATAGAAGAAGTGGCAAAGGAAGACGAGGTTCAAAAGTATTATTTACAAGTGAGGAAATGTACTGGCCTACGGTGGAGGGAGACGAGGGAACAAAAGTGAATTAAGGACCGCGGTGAATTCAGTTTTCCTTCGTGGCTCCCAGTTTGTTCGTTTTCTTTCTTAAGCATTCGTTTACTTAAGATTTTAATTTCTCGTTTGTTTCTGAGGGATACAATAACGCGGGACATGAGAACAAGAGCATTTCACACACAAACATAACAGCGCAAACTGGATTAGCGTACGCCACGTTATCGAGCTATAGGCCTACTGTCAAAAAACTCAAAAGAGGCTCCAATCATACGACTTTTTTTTCAGCGTGGCACACACGCTCGTGCACCCAAGGCTACCCCTTTACTGTTCTCGCCAACAGCCCCCTCCTCTCTCTTGCGATATAATTAACGCCTAGCCTGCAGGCGAATTTCCTTGGTCATTAATAATGGTGTCGGCCAAGCGCCAGTGTCACCCTAGAAACAACAACAACAACAAAAAAAAACAGTGTCCTTGTCTGATCACTTAGTTGCGCAAAATCCCTCATGATCGACCTTATACCCATATCTCAAAATACGCATTTGATAACTGAATGATTGATACGGATTACGGTAATTTGTGTTTTTAAAAATTGATTTTCAACTGCTTAACGTTCTTTTGCTGGCCGTGTAGGGAGTATCATTCAACAAACAAATCAAAGCATACAAATACTTTCATGAGGTTGCTACGTAGATAGGCCTACTTATTGTTAACTAAACACCCTCTTATTGATGCAGACGAGATTTGAGTCGATCGAACAAATCGATTTTGTTCCCCATTGGACCTTCAACCCTGTGTATTCAATAATTTATTTACTTGTTGATTGACTGTGTACCCTGTCTCGTTCTTATTTATTTATTTATTTGAAAATAATTCACCACAAATCGACTTCCTTTTTCGTTCAGCCTCGTCAAACTTAAATGGAGTGAAAGTAAAGAACGCCAACTTTGGGAGTACACCTAGTTACCTATTGTTTTACAAATGTCAAGAAAGTGTAAACAAGGCAAAACATCTCCAGTGCTTTAATAATACATGTGTAAAAACGAGAGACGAAAAAAATGCATAAAAGTTATGTACTCCATTCAGGGGACCGACAATAATATGCAAATAGTATTGTTTATGCGTAAATGACTCTTCATTCGCATGCGCGCCATCATTAGAATGTTACTGATGCCTGACTATATTCATCCGTTGCTTAGAAACGGGCTAAAAACATCGGCTGGCGCCCTCGCTCCTCTTTCTCACGCACCAGGAGAAGCGAGTCCTGTATCACTGTCGTTTAAATAATTAACTTGAGCGAAACCAAATACCATATTTACTTATTCATAAAGCAAGACACGTTTTTTTTTTTAAAAAAAAGGGAAAGAAAAGAAAGGAATTGAGTAAGAAAGATGCCAGTGAATGAATGTAACCATTAATGAATGGATTAAAAAAAAAAACAGGTACTCAGGAGGTATGAAAAAACAAAGGGTGTTAGAATGTGTAAGGAGGGTGTGGGCGTTTGGAGAGGAGCACCTGCCGAGCTGAATTGCACAGGCTGAGTGTGTGTGTGTGTGTGTGTGTGTGTGTGTAGAGGAGACCTCAAGGTTCACCTTACCTGACAGATAACCCAAATTCACGCTACAGCCAACAGTCAACCTACTCTTACCTTGCCCGTAAACAGCTAAATAAACCAACTGGCTTATTTGTATAGCATTTCCCAACAACAAGAAACAACAACAACAACAAAAAATGTTGAGAAACTATCATTTTGAGAATGAAACGACCTTGGGGTTTTTTGACCTTTCTGGTATTAATAAGAAACTCATGACTAACACATCTTTTAATGCTTTAAAGATATACGGTCACACTAAACCACACAGGCTAAGAATAAAGAAATCAAGCAAATATGCATGTATTACTGGTACATAGGCTGACTGTGTGAAATTTAGAGCGCTACCTGTTTTCAGGAAGGGACCATGATAACAGGTGAATAGTCAATCATTCCTGGAACCTGATCAACAATGAACGATAATAATAGTATTTTTTTTTCTTCCCGGCTGAGTAAATAGCCTTTTGAAGTTGGGGTATTGATAGCATTCATTGGAAAAACACAAAGCCTCCATGTCAAAGCAAGCAGACGGTACAGTACTTATGAGAACAGTGCCTATCAGGTGTCTTCACGTGGTGCTCTGCCTAACCATTTTCTGCAATGAGTGCTCATGTTAAACACTCAACACTATTCTCCACTCAACAACATCAAAAATTACACAAATATATGCTTGTGGGGTTTTTTTTTGTTTTTTTGTTTTTTTAGATAAACCATGGTTTATAACTGTTACAGAATAAGTGTAAAATGAATAGAGAGTTAGCTTGTGACTTTTTGTTGTAGTAGAGGTCACGGACAGTGTTGTGAATTTGCAGAAGTAGAATTACTCTTTTTTTGGTAACTAATAGTTATGAATGTGTGACAGTTTGCCGCTGACAGGCAGGGTGAGAGTAAAAAAAAAACAAAAAAAAAAACAACTAACTCGATGCTTATAGCACCGAGACGCAGGATGGTGGGCAGGGTGTGGGTGGTGGTGGCAGTGTGTGTGTGTGTGTGTGTGTGGGGGGGTGCTCTTCAATGTACAGGAGAATGCAGTGGAAAAGATAAATGGATTGTGGAGAGGGAGAGAGGGCTTGAAAGGAGAGAGGCATCTAGATGGTGGTTTATACAAGTACAAACAATGAGCTTCAGTGCTATGACCATGTATGTCGTATAATGCCTTCTGAAAGCAGATATGGAGAGCATTAAGGAGAGAGAATGAGCGAATGAAAGGTGTGTGTGTGTGTGTGTGTGTGAGAGAGAGAGAGAGAGAGAGAGACCAAAACAAGATTTTCTTATATGTAGAGCTATCCACATAGGTGCCCAAGCTATTATTGGCACAGAATCTGCATGCAGGAGAGTGAGTGAGAAAAGAGGAAGGGAGAGAGAGAGAGAGATGAAGAGATGAGAGGAGAGAAGAGACGAGGAGAGGAGAGGAGAGGAGAGGAGAGGGGAGGAGAGGGGGATGGTGTCACACAGAGAGCTGTCAGCTGTCATCATTCTCCACTACCACCTGAGACACTGGGCACCACACCCTGCCGCTCCTCATCCTGGTACCCATGGCAACCACTCGGCACACACACAGCCAGCTGCTGATTGGCTGAGCCCAGTTCTGGGTTTAGAAGGGTGGGAGTGTGTGGGCAGCCAGGTCTAGCAAGCGCCTCTGCTGCTTCTCAGCACTTAATTGATTAATTGGGGTAATTATTTCAGTGGAAAGTCATCGTGCGGCTGGTTGGTGGGTCATTTGTTGTGTCTCCTGAGGACTAGTGCCATTCTGTGTGGGGTAGAGACTGCAGAAGAAAACACAGCAACTGCCCCTAGGGAATTAAGGAATTGCAAACAGTATGATTTTTTTTCATATATGTAATGATATAAAATGAACTTATCTAATGCTGGCATTTACAGTCTTCAGCTGTGCCAGTGTAGTTATAAAAACATTTTGAGCTCTTAGCAAAAAGCAGAGCAGAAAGTATATAAAAAAAGGTAAATCTGAGGAGAGAGACACTGTGTTTGGGTTTGTGTGTGTGTGTGTGTGTGTGTGTGTCAGAGTCAGAGAGACAGAGATAGCGAGAGAGAGAGACTGTGTGTATGTGTGTATGTGTGTGTGTGTGTGTGTGTGTGTGATGGGAACTTTAGCTGAGTGGACAGATGGAGACTGTAAGACAGAAGGAATACTGGCAGAAACTCGACACAGGCTGCAGTGTGTATTTGTGTGTGTGTGTGTGTGTGTGTATTTGTGTGTGTGTGCGCGCGCGTGTGTGTGTGTGCGTGTGCGCGTGTATGTGCGCACGCGCGCCAAGCAGTGGACATCCCTCTCACTCCGTTTGCGGGCAGTTGGCCCCTGCTTGCGAGCTGTGACCTTGGCACTAAACGTAGGGGTCACCCTGCCAACTGTCTGTGGAGCGGGGCGTCTGTCTGCTAGAGGCTTTTTTCAGGAGCAGGGTCAGCAGGCCTCCGTGCCACTCCACCCATGTGCCTCTAACGCTGTTATTCAGCTTCTCAATATGGACATGCTCTCGTTTTATTGTTACTGCAGATGTTCAAGGCTAAATCTGTGTCTCTTTTTTCGTAATATCGTTGGCTCTGTCTCCATACATCTTTTTTTTGTTGTTTTTTTTTCCCCCCTCTGCTTTGTCTCCTTAGAACAATATGCTCATTTTTGTCCTGTACAGTGACCTCTGATCTGTGGTCTGACCTCCATGTCTTCAGAGAGAGCTTATAGGAATGAATAAACAGTGCACACCCTTCCCCGGAGAGCACGCAGCTAGTGTAATAGAAATACTGATCACATTTGTATTCCCATTTAGACAGACAGACAGGCAGGCAGGCAGGCGGACAGACAGACAGGCAGACAGACAGACAGAGAGACAGGCAGACAGACAAACAGACAGACAGGCAGATAGATAGATAGATAGATAGATAGATAGATAGATAGATAGATAGATAGATAGCTGGTACATTACAAAAGGGAAAGCAAAAGATATATTTTGATTAAAGTATGAATGTGGTTTCTACATGAATGGATATATAAAGAGATACAGAGATACAGAGATACACAGATAGATAGATAGATAGATAGATAGATAGATAGATAGATAGATAGATAGATAGATAGATCAGGTCAGAACAAATCAATCAGTGCAAACAGCTAGGATCAGTAGGAACAGTAAGATCCAGAGAGGCAGAGATAGACAGTGAGATCCAGAGAGGCAGAGATAGACAGTGAGATCCAGAGAGGCAGAGATAGACAGTGAGATCCAGAGAGGCAGAGATAGACAGTAAGATCCAGAGAGGCAGAGATAGACAGTGAGATCCAGATAGGCAGAGATAAACAGTAAGATCCAGAGAGGCAGAGACAGTCAGTGAGTGGCCAGGTCCTTACCAGCTTTGACACGGATGCTGGGGCTGCGGATCTTGCCTGCCTGGTTCTCGGCGGTGCAGAAGTAGTCATTGTCGTGGATGAAGCTGTTGAAGGCGGAAGGGGAGAAGGGGTAGAGCTGCAGAGTGCCATTGGCGTGGACGTGGCGGATGTGTGGCACGTCGTAGATGTCGTCGCCGGTGGCCAGGTACCAGCGTAGGACGGCATGGGGGGCGCCGCCCGCGGGGCAAGGCAGGGACACCCCCACTGAGCTGGAGAAGGTCACTCTCTGCAGGGAGGCGTTCACAAAGTACAGCCGCGTCGCTGCAACATCCTCACTGTGCACTGAGACACGGACAGATAGACCAGGAGGAGGAGGAGGAGGAGGAGGAGAACTGGTCAGTATGGTGGGTCTTTGCTTTACACACACACACACACACACACCTTCTCACACATCAAAGTAAAACTGCTCACACCGCATCGTCACGGTCCGGGAGACAGGAGAGGAGAGACAAGTCACTGAAGTACATCTCTCTCTCTCTCTCCCTCTCTCTCTCTCTCTCTCTCTCTCTCTCTGTCTTATACACATACAACTTTTAATATGAATCCTTATGAACCCAAACATAGTATAGATAGATAGATAGATAGATAGATAGATACATACATACATAGTCAGATAGATAGATAGATAGACAGATAGACAGATAGATAGATAGATAGATAGATAGATAGATAGATAGATAGATAGATAGATAGATAGATCGATAAGATCAGATAAGATAAGATAAGATAAAAATTCATGTTGAAAAGAATGATGATAGACTTATGATCCTATCTGTGCATTGTACTGAAGGCATAAACGGCCATATAAAAATACTGACACTGAACATCCCCGTTGTCCTCAGGCAATAGCTCCATTAAACCCAAATGGCCCTTATATCCAAATGGCCGCTTTGATGGTCTTTGATATGTGTCTTTGATAGTGAATACACACTGGTATATCTGCCATTATTCCCCACACACTCAGAAATCCCAAAGCCCAAGCAAGGTATGGAAATCAATAAAAAAAAAAAAAGTTCCTCTGCCCACCCCGAATGGATGATGTCTGTTCTAGTGCTCTCCTCTATGGGAAAGACCTGGTGCGTCTGATAAACCGAATGTCCCACCGTTTTTCTGATTGGATTATCTTACAGAGCTCCTGATTGGATCAACAAAACCGAGGGCCAAATGTAAAATGAGTTATGATTGCTCTATTGGGAGCAATGATGTAATGAAACACTGATATTAAAGAGTTTATTTGTGTTTTTTTTTTTTAAACGCCTCAGTCCGTTCCTAGCTCTGTGAAGACAAATGGACACAGTTTGTGACTGTAACATCAACTGTTCTTCCTCTAAACACAGTATGTGAGATTTTATGATTATGATATTTCCAGATAGATCAGCAACAGCAAGTTATCAATATATTTTTGTAAAGATACACACAAAACAAAAAAAGTGTATCTAGACAGGTTCATGAGCACAGATAGATAGATAGATAGATAGATAGATAGATAGATAGATAGATAGATAGATAGATAGACAGATAGACAGATAGATAGATAGACAGATAGACAGATAGATAGATAGATAGACACCCATTCCCTGAGATAACAGTGCTTGATCGGTAAGACATTACTGATCAGCATTATGGGGGGTGACACTGTCAGGGCATACGGTCCACAGCTGGCGCTGGAACCTTGGGACGATCCAACCTTAACCCAAATCACTCTGCTAACAGCCCCAATGGTAGAAAAGGCATTAAGGAATATCAGTAATCTCACATGTATGTATTATCAGCTGCTTCCTACGCTGGCCTCTGATAGGACCATAAATAGGTCACCACATACCCCCTCTATAGATCTCTAAATACCCCCCCAGATAACTCATGGGAGTCCTGTCAGTCACTCATGTTCAACCTTCCACCGTGACTTCCAATCTCGTATCTATATTTATGGATTTATTTATTTATTTGTTTGTTTGTTTGTTTACGTTATTGTGAGATTTCTCTTTATAGAAAACGGGGGGTGGGGAGGTGGAGCCGCCCCTCTATCATCATAATGCATTGCCCTGTAATTGCAGAGCAGTGTAATATAACTGTAATATACCATGGTTTCTGCTGATGTTATTAATAAAATGCTGGCCTCTAGTTTGGAAAACAGTAATAAGCAAGAACGATACAGAAATATATGAACTACGTATTCCATACCCCTATGTTAATTATCAAGGTGGGCTCATTTACAGCGCTGTTGAAACACAAGGAGGACCGAAGAACAAAGTCTCTCTCTCTCTCTCTCTCTCTCTCTCTCTCTCTCTCTCTCTGGTCTATAATAGCATCTATAATAGGCCTACTGGTTTCTCCTGGGTTAGCTAGGTGTCTTTCTTTTTCTGTATTGAGAGAAATGCTTAGCTCAGCTCTGGCTCCAAGCCAAGGAATACGGAAGCCCAAAGCAAGTGAATTTTCTTCAGAGGCAATTACATCTAATTAATGCCCCCCACCAGGTCTGTGTCAACAATGCTTGGATTATCCCCATTCTTCTGATGTGCATTGTGTTGAGAGAATGGTGGTGACATATCTCTCAGACATAAAAGAAAAGAGAGAGGGAGAGAGAGAGAGAGAGAGAGGGGAGATAGTTAACCGTCAGCCTCCTGTCAGCCGTCATAGAAACCAGCACCACGGAAACAACAGATACCGCCCACCCAAACTGATTATTTAGAGTAGTGAGAAACAAAAACTTTCAAGACAGCAAATATTATCAGAGGGCAGAACATTCCTGATAGCGAGCCTGCCCAGAAACAACAGTTAAACATTGTTATTCTTATAATTCTTATCATTCCTCCTCTTCTTACTATTATTATTACTATTATTATTATATTTTAAATGTATGCATTGTCCTTTATACAAGATATGAAAAGAAATATGTTATACAGAAAAATATGCCCATGTGCAAAATATAAACAGACTTGGGGGGGGGGGGCATGCAAAAGCGATGACAGAATTGAAAGGCTAAGATTAGAGCTAAAGCCTTCACTGGGTAAGGTGGAGGAGGAGGGGGGGGGGTGAATTCTCTCTCTCTCTCTCTCTCTCTCTCTCATTTTTTTTTTTTATTCCCATATAACATGGGAGGGATATGTGTTATGTGATTGGAATTTGGATGCCAGACGCAGAGAGTTAAACCCATATAATCTCCTTTCACATTTAACACACACAGCGCCTTCCCAGCCTGATAATCTCAGCCCGTTGGAGGGCCTGTTCCCTCCCCCCACCCCCCCCCCACCCTTCCCCACCAGAGAGCAGATTAGGGTGGTAGGCACAGGGGCTACTGACTAGACCTGTCTAAGGTCAACTTTAGGGCTAGGGGCCGCTGTGGGCTACAGAAGCCGGTTTAAGGTTGGGCCATGCCAGGGGAGGGGAGCTGATGGTAGAATGAGATTCTTCGAGGGGGGTTTCTAGGTAAAACACAAATGGGGGGGGGGGGGGTGGTAGGGGACTGGGGGTAGGGGTGGGGGTTGGGCAACAACCTGATAGATTAGAAATATGTGAAATCAGTGGCGTAAGGAGCTTGGGTTGGGTCGACGCGGTTAAAACACAAGGTCTTGTGTGTAGGTATGTTTCTGCTCTAGTGGGTGAGGACGCGAGAGTTAAACAGCAGTCGTTCCTCCCAACATGTTCCAAATGGAACGGTCCCCTAGCTGCCCTCCAACTTAAGTGCTATTTAGGACAAGTGCGGTCTACCCTGGTTTCTGAGCAGTGTCAAATATGATTTCCTCCACCGTTCCAACAGCGGAGGACTTTCAGGACCACGGACAGCGGCAAAGCACAGCCACCCGGCCCCCCCCCCCCTCCCAACACATATCTCAACACCGCGGACAAAACGAAAAGCAGCTTGTCTGCAAAAGAAAAAAGAAAAAAGAAAAATACAAAGAGCTTGAAAATGGACACATTCATACAGATCTGCTTATCGATAACACCTCTTTTTTTTTTTTTTTTTTAAGAGGAATGAAATATGTCTTTAGCGGGACAAACAAGCAAACAATGAAAAAAAAACAAAACAAAACAATGCATCCCTTTATTGTGACGTCAGTTTAAAAGAAGAAAAAAAATCCCTGCGTGAAAACATATCAGTTCAAAGTAGATTTGAGGAAACCACATGGAAACAAGAAAAATATGGATATGGCTGCTGGCTGTCCTATTGGACTTTGATGAATTCAGGTCAGCTGGTTCACTCCTCCCTCCCTCCCTCCCTCCCTCCCTGCCAGCTTCCCCCCACCCTTTTGCCTTTACAGATTATGGCCTGAAGCATAAACCCCCATATTACAGATTGAAATATGTATAATCTCACAGTAGGGGTTTGGGGTGAGTGGAAAGACCGAAAGGGGCAGAATAGGGTGGGGGGTGGGGGGGGGGGCTGGGGATATCCCTATGCTGTCTGGAGGACAGTGGGGGGATGAGCTGTGTGTGTGTGTGTGTGTGTGTCTGTAGGACTGGTCTCTGTTAGACTGGTATGGTACTAAAGTTTTTTTTCTGACATATTGCTGGCTTTCACAGCTGTAGGTGCTACAGGTGAATATTATGAGGTGAGGAGTCCCAGAGGATGGACTCTAAATATGTTTACTGATGCCACTTTGAAAGAGAAACCATGAGAGAATAACATCAAATGATTTACTGACGTGTTCCGAGTGTGGAAAGCAAGTATAAATTTAGAGCCGAGGTATGATCACATGATCACACACACACGCGCTCACACATGCAAACACACAGGCACACGCACACGCACATGCACATGCACACACACACACACACACACGTACATACACTCACACACACACATACGCACACACACACACACATATCCCACATGCAGTATCCAAATATTCTTCCATAGGGGAGGGAGTTGCACAGGTCCCATACTGAATTTGAGTGTACTGCTTTCGGGAGAGCCTGACCTGGTCAATGATAATGAATCTTTTAGTGTGTGTGTGTGTGTGTGTGTGTGTGTGGGTGTGGGTGTGGACAGGTCTGTGTGTGTGTCTATGTATGTTTGTGTGTCTGTGTGTTTTGTGTCTGTGAGCGTGTGTGGGTGTGCATAGGTGTGTGTGTGTGAGTCTGGGCAGTGTAGGGCACAGGGGAGGGTGCCAGGCTGAGACAGTCTTGAGTGGGGGGGGGGGAGTAAGGGCCAAATAAAATAACCCAGTTCCTTCTCTCCTTTGTTCTGAGACGGCTCCTCGTCTACACACTAACGAGGCCCCCCAGCTTCCCGCCATTTTCCTGCCATCTGCAGAAACAGGAGGAGAGAGAGAGAGAGAGAGAGAGAGAGAGAGGGAATACCAAGCCTCACCGTTA
>NC_044500.1:8138040-8165540 GCF_902362185.1 Chanos chanos | reverse complement strand
AAACTGTATTAGATTCCTTGAAAGTGGGGAATATGGAGGCGCGGCCCTGTCGGAAAAAATACGCAGTCCTAATGCATATGCATGTATGATAATTGTGTGCGTTTTACATCCTCTATCGAAAATATCATCAGTTTTTGATAGACTGACAAAACCTACTTAACATAAATCCATTGTTATTGTTTACAAAATACATTTAAATGCAATATGTAAAAATCTATAACATTAACAGCGTAAAAATAGCTGAATTATGAAGTATGTTTTCTTCCTCTCCATCTAGCCCATAACCCCTTTCAACGTACTTTACGCCCAAATGCACCCCCTCCTTCCACACACACACACACACACACACACAGAGCGAGAGAGAGAGAGAGAAAGAGAGAGGGGGGGAGAGAGAGAGAGAGAGAGAGAGAGAAAGAGAGAGAGAGAGTGAGAGGGAGAGAGAGAATGTGTGTGTCCGGTATATCTTATTCAATCTAGTCTTGAGACAAGCTGATATAATCGAAATTTGCATTGTAATCCTATTAAACAACAAAAGAGCTTGAAGATCACGCGCCACATAACTACAGGACTGAAGCTACTGTGATTTAGGGATTTTGTGACATATAATTAAAGCTGTTGTCAAGCAAAGGAAAAAAGGAGAAGACACCAGCACTTGACAACGCAGAGAAAGAACCGAGATCCTAGTGCAGATTATTCGAATAAGAGTAAGATAGCATCCATAATGATAATTTAAAAAAAATTAAAAATCTGTTCAAAGGAAAATGGGCCTTCGTCAACATTTTTTTCGTGAATAACAAAAAAGAAAGACGAGGTTTAAAAAAATGTGAACAAACATTGGATGCAAACATTTTAGGTGGGGGCTTTGGGGGGGGGGGGGCTAATGGTGGCAAAACAAAATTTCAAAATCCTCAGAATGATCCAACCGAACTTCACATTTAAAAAGAAATCTGAAACCCTCTAAAATACACCCTAGTTATCATTTTCTCTAAAACCTTCAGTTTCAAACTCCCATCGTTTTCGCTTCGAGATCATAATCGGTACAGTCATGTAGAGGATCTGTTGGCATAGAAAATGGTGGTCGACTAATTGCACCACCGCTAATTGGTAAAGGTCTGCATATGCTGACATTTGAAAAAAAAGATATGCACATTAACTGATGTAATTATTATCAAGCATATTTCATACAGACTGTATAAAGGATCATTTACTTTGTGAATCTGATAAAAAAAAAAGAAGAACAATACAAGTCTATGCACGGATTTGAACAGGCTAATCACACATAAACCACTCACGACTGGGTGTAGAAAATGACATTTCTCACAAACCCCCCCAGCAACACGCTGAAACAGTTAAGAAGACGGGGCACAGAGAAATTCACTCATAACTGATCAACTCTACTTTTCCAAAAGCGAAAACACCGACCAGAAGCCCAAACATTATGTGCAAGTTATGTTTACAGAACGTGCAGGCTACGAAATCTGTCTCTTTTTTCTCCCTCCCTCTCCTTGTTCTGCATATGCATAACTCGACGGTACATTCATAACGTCAATACAAATCCTGTTATCTCCCCCATCTTTGCTGTCGTGGACGAGCGCACGAGAACATTTGGACCTACCGCAGATTCTAAAGCCACCGTTCATCACTCTATCAACAAAACCACGAAACCAAATTTCAATGTCAAATCACTTCTTCACCTTTCTGGGTGGAGTTTTTCAGAATTTTGCCAAGAATGCAAAACTTAATTTTCACTACCTTGTAATAGAATAGCTCAGTAGCTATATGCATTCAAACCGCATTTTCATCCTAAAAACATAAGTTGAAATATATCATACTTCCATCTAAAGCCATACACTTGAGCGCAGTTATAACAAAAGTATTCACTTTCAACAATTACCGACTTAAACCACATCTTTTACGATTTTCTCAAAGATAAAAAGCACTTTAAAACATTTCACGTACCTTCTTGAAAAGAATACAGCAGGAGTACAGTTACCAGCCACATGCCATAAATAGCAGGTATATTTCTCAGGAATTTTTTGCAATCCCAACGAGTGCACGGTGCTGTGTTTGGCCAGGCGCGGCTCCGTGCAGGAGTGGTGACGATGCTCCCCGGTGATCTCTCCAGCCCTAGTCCCACACTCGCAAGCGCCGAGAAACGGGGAAGGTTCTGGTCCCGCCTCCCGTATCCTCCCCTCTGCAGGACCGTCATTCCAACGGCCCCTCCTCCGCTAGTCTAATGATGCGTCGCGATGGAGAGGTAGGGCACAGCTCCGCGCAGGGCGAGAGAGGGAGCGACAGAGAGAGGGGTGAGGACGAAGAAGCGAGTTTTGTTGAGGGGGTGGGGAGCTTAAAAGAAAACTGGACCTCGCGTGTGGAGTTGTTGTTATGGTGTGGATAACAGCGCACGTGGTTGGCGACAGCTGAAGTTCGTTGGTCATTCTTTGACAGTGAAGTTGATCTGTGCGCCTCACCTGGGAACTAGAATCTTACTTTTTACGCACAAAGGAGCTCGTACTTATGTTGCCCAGACATCGCCAACGTTGAAAAAATCCAGGGCATGTCTCGCTCCACGTTTTATTAACAAAGCAAGTACTTTCTTATTTACCAGGCTAGTGTGAAATATCATCGTTCGCGCAATTGCTGGGACAAAAATTAGACTCCAGCATATCCATCAACGACCAGACTGTCCACTTCGTCTTTCGTCCCTCTGTCTTTACATCCTTCTCTCTCCCCTCTTACAACTGACAGGAGCCAGAGGAGACTCAGTCCGTCCTTAGGGACTATGCGTGCAATATTCACCGTAACAGTCTCTTATCAACCGTGAGAGAGAGAGAGAGAGAGAGAGAGAACGTTTAGTCGCGCACTGAATAATCGCCTCTCGTTGTGTTGTCGCCAGCTCAATGAAGCTTTCTTTCAGAATGAGAGAGATGACATGCAAGAGTCGTATTTGTCTGTCAAATCACAATTCGCTGCTGATTATTTTAGACCGTCATGTCTCTTCATTCAAGATAATTAAGATAGAGACAATACCCCATATATCTCTCACGTCAGAGAGTAGACTACACGAAGCGAATGATTCCATTCTCACAAGCAGCCCAAAAGCGGGTTGCATTTGCACTAAGCCACTTAACACGTGTGGTTTAGATACGTCTGATAGGTCTAAACACTGTATTAGTCAAGACGTCAAACAATCCAGTGTTTTAACTACAGCTACTTAAAGTTATCAGCTCCTTAATGCTATTAATTAACAGTTTGGACGTTCTAATGTATGGTTCGTAGGCTACGGCTACGGTATGACGGCCTTTGTTTGGCAGAGCGAGAGAATCTATTCTGTAACTATAGATTACTTTGACAGTAATAGGAAACAATGCCAGTGTGGGGTGTCTAACCGTAACATTAAGTCACATAACCCCCCGGGGCGGCTAAAAAACCGACAACAATGTGAGAGGAGATATGTGTGGTTAGTACCCTTGGTTACATCGTTTGGCCTGACAGTTTCCTTTTCGTTGCGTGCGCTCCACGCCCCCTATAACGCTCTCGTGCAATTATTGAACAGTAACACGTGCGGTAATGTTATTGATTATAGAGTATGCTAGGCACTGCCTGGGAAACAAACGATTCCGATATTCATCAAATTGACATGCGATGCAACACACACACACACACACACACACACACACAAAGTTTTCTCCCTGAGAAAACTTTTGTAGCAAAACCAGCCACGTTCTGGACATGCCAACAGCTCCCAGTAGTATCTTGGTGCACGCAACACAGTCGCCACAGACTTATAATTATTGTCAACTTGTCAGCAATGTATAAACAGTAGTTGCTATAGATCACACACACACACACACAGAGTGCATGCTCTGGGGAAGCCCCGTGTTGCTCACAATACAGGAATGACCATCAACACCTTTTTTTTTTACTGAGAGAACAGAGTACATCTTTAAATAGATCAATCTTAAGAGAGGTATGTAGTAAACTTCATAAGAATAATCCATTTGGCCAACAGTAACGAGTTCTTGTAGAAAGTCCGTGAGATTTTAAATGGAAAACAGGTGATGGTTGAAAAAGTCGTACGCGTCTCCTGCAGGCGAATCTAAAGTCAGAAAGCTGAAGTTGAGGAGAGTTCTCTCACTCCCACAGGCCTGCATCTTCAGCGCTCTTCACTTCAGTTATGTAACAGGTGAAAAGATACTTAGAGAATATTGTCTCTGCCCTCCCACACACACACGCGCGCACACACACACGCACACACACACACACACACAAGCCTTCCATACTTACACATCCTACTTACACAAACATACAACTTGCTGTCATACACACACGCACCAAGACACTTTATTCAAAACTCAGCTGAACTTTCCAAAAAAAAAAAAGGAAAAAAAAAAGACAACAACCTGCAATATGGTTTTGCCACACTATTCTTCAGCACTGTAGAAATGCATAGGCCTAAAACAGCAGCAACAACAACAACAACAACAACAACAAAAAAGACCTAAAAAAAAAATAGATTAATGTAAAAATGACCACATTCACATTTCATTCAAATATCTATTTAAATACGGCTTTATCAGTGATCACGATCGGCCTCCATATGAAAGCAAGCGTGTGTTTGTACATGAGAACATCAAGAGTTGTGTTATGTGACTCTTATATCAGAGGATATGATCATTCCACTGGAACGCTACAGGCCATGACAGGGACAACCTGTGCACAGACTGTGATGTTACTGCCCTGGCATCCACCGCAAACAGTCCAAGATCTGCCAGTCGACTCAGTCCGGTAAAAACAGAGGACCGCATTACTAATACAAATCATTTGCATTACTCTTCCCTCGTTCGTTGCCTGGAGAAAGAGACAGTGAGCTAGAGAGAGAGAGAGAGAGAGAGAGAGAGAGAGAGAGAGAAGCGGGTGGGTTAATGTGAATGTTAATGCTAATACTCAGACAATCAAAGAGACCCCTCGGGCCATGGCTACATTGTAGGATCGTATTAGCGCTAATGTATCTGGTATTAATGCGCAGAACTAGCCCACCCCACCTCCAAAAACCCCTGCAAGGTCAGGGAAAGGAGGGCAGGAGGGAAGTGAGGAGGAGGAATGGGGAAGGGGGGGGGGGGGGGGGGGGGGGTTTGGGGGGACTGGGTGTCCACCGGCTTCCAAAACAGAAACAGGTGTGGAAGGTTGGTGGTGGTGGTGGCTTTGAGGCGGGGTCAAGAACTCGGAGGTAATATTTCACCCCCCCCATGCCCCCCCCCACCCTCACCCCACCCCCCCATGCCCAGCTAGCTGTATCCTCGCTATTTAGACTGGCGCTTCATCTCTCTGCTTTCCTCTGCATTATGGCTTTTTCTACTGGGAGTCACGCTATGCAAACTAGCATGTAGATCCAAAATGGATGTCTGTGAAAAAGAAAGGGCCCAGCTGGTGAGCGGTGTCTGTGTGAGCTTCGGGTTGGTTTTTTGGTCTGAACCCATGCGTGGCGTTAGAGCCCTCCTTACCCAGTTTCCCCATCAGCATGGCACATTAAAAGGAGAGACAGTGATAATTAGCTAGCCTGATGCGGTACTGTACGCCATGTTAGGCTCACCAGCATTAGGCAAACAAGTCAGAGAGCTGCTCAACGTCACAAGAGGAGGGAGGGACAAGCCAGTGTGTGTGTGTGTGTGTGAGTGTGAGTGTGTGTGTGTGTGTGTGTATGTGTGTGTGAGTGTGGGTGGGTGTGGGTGTGTGTGTGCGCATGCTCCTCAAAAAAAGGGTGCCAATCTGTGCTGTATCTACGAAAACAAGAGAGTCTCTGTGTATATATGTACGTCTGTGCGTGTCTGTGTGTGTGTGTGTTCGTGTGTTTGTGTGTGTTCGTGTGTTTGTGTTACTGTGTAGGGAGAAAATACAGTGCGAGTTTAACGTGGTGTATCTGCAGATTTTGTTTTGAACAGTAATAGATGGAAGTGTATTCATGCATGGGAGAGTAAATGAGTGAGTGTGTGTGTGTGTGTGTGTGTGTGTAGAAACAGGAGGATATTTCTGGATCTCTCTCTGCCTGCAGTCTGCCTGCTGTGGTGGTGGGGGGGGATAAGGGAGAAGAGGAAAAGGTGGTGAAGCAAGACGTCAGGGGTGTTAATTTATTCAAATGAGCAGGGGAGGATAACGAGAGGAAAGATGGAGGGAGGAAGGGAGAGAGAGAGAGAGAGAGAGAGAGAGAGAGAGAGAGAGGGAGATAGGTGGGGGTCGGCTGTTTTGCTTTGCAGATCTCTCATCTCCCGATTCTCTCTCTCTCTCTCTCTCTCTCTTTATTTTCATCTGTTTATCTTATGAGAATCTCTCGTCATTGCTGACACCAGAAATGTGGAAAGGATCAAGTGGAGGAAAAAAGCAAAGAAAGGAGAGGAAATATGTAATGATTGTAAAAATGATAAAAGAATACATGAAAGATTGAGAGATCTTCCAGTGCTTGTAATTGTGATAGTCTCTCTCTGTTCTCTCTCTCTCTCTCTCTCTCTCTCTCAAAAAAAAAAATTGAAGTACTTTCACCTTTCATGCTTCCTAGATTCTCTTCTCATTCATAAAATGTAGCCCTGTGGTACCGCCCTTAGTATTTCTAAAAAAAAAAATAAAATGTGATAATATAATAATGTGATAAAAAAAATAAACTAATGAACATTTCTTGAAGTTCTTCCAGATATTAAGAATAACTGTGTACGCCCATTTTCATTACATTTAAATGACCTTACAATCATTTCCACAATCGTTTCAAAGCGCGGACAGTGTTGAAATACAGGGCTTCTAAGGCTCTTTCACACCAACAAGCTGTCCTCGAACAAGCGAACTTAACAGCCCGGAAACTACCAACATTTCTGATCAATGACGTATACTGACATCTAGTGGCAAGAGATCTTATCGCTGATAAGAACGTAACCCGTGTCACACAACCAAATCCATATCTAATCACAAGAATAGTTGGTTACATGTTTACGGGAAAGCATACTGGACGTTTGAAGATAACCGTCGACCGTCTAGATGGATGTCTGAGAAGCCAGTGAGAAGTTTCCATTCTCACCTGTGGGCCTTGATCTTATCTCTTTTCCCACGCTTAAATCCCAATTCAAAGTTTTAAACATACGACCTTTCCGTCTCGACAGGTTAAACGAATGCAGTCAAGGAAGACATGGCGCTTTTCCCATCCACACTACTTGCTCATTTAATTTTGATGACATTCGCTAAAGCACTGTTTTGGTTCCTGAAACTGCTGATTCCTGCCAGGGGCAAGTTCCAGTACCACCAGACCCACATCACTCAGACTGCTCCCTGCTCTAAAGCTGTCACGTATGGGAACTTAACTTATCAAACCTCTCACCGCAAACACGGACGTTTCTAGATGCAAATAAGCCTGCGTCAACAGAGAAGTATAACAGATCTGCAAAATTTGCCTACTTTAGCTAGTTAACAACCGTATTCAAATTAACTGGCGGCCTGTATTAGCAAGCACTCAAAAGAAACTTTCACCTTGAAAAAAATTCAATTACTTTGACGGGGGATGAAACATTAAGATTAAACTGTAGCGTTATGTGTATGAAGAGTTGGCAAGAGTTCTATGGGAATACGTCCGTGCTAAAAGTGAATGGGGTGCGGAATAGGGTTTTTAAAAAAAGGCTAGAGAAGCACTCGGTCAACGTGCGAAAAAAGCTGGCGCGTTGCTGACAGCCCGCGTCTTTGCGTCACAACGACTTATTTACTTAGGCATAATTAGTCAAGCTCAGGCCTGCAGCAGTGATTAATGCGTGTTGTCATTTTGCAGCATGCAACAATACCTCAACTTTCCTGAGCCAAAGTCCCTGCGTGCTTAGTTGGCTTCATTCACTCGTTGCAGCCCGCGAAAGAACACAGCTGAAGGAGTACTTAAGAGTTTTTTCTACTGTTATACTGCTGTACAGATATAGTTGTTCTTAACCCAACCTTACTGACTTGGCACCAGAGGTACTGAGGCCTACCCTGTTTCAGAAAGTGAAACACTATTTGATTTGTTAAATGAATGAACAACTGAATGAATGAATTCTATTACAGTAACCTCAGTGCTTAACAACACGACAGAAATGTTGGCTATAATCATTAAATGTTAATAACTGTTAATAAAACGTTAATAATCAGCGGTTTACAGGAGCCATATACCACACAAGAAAACTTACTTGCCTCAATATTAATGCATTATTAATTTATTAATTAATCCTGTACAGATACCCAGAAAAGCTGCCTACTTCAGTTAAAGAAGAAACACTGAGTAGGCTATGACTTTGTGAAAAAGTAGACAAGTCCTGTATTACAGCTACCCCAATGCTTGACATAACAATATATAACTCTGTATATATGATATATAACCAACGATATATAATATATAACCAACAATATATATATATATATATATATATATATATATATATATATATATAATAATAAATATACATGCTTTGCTCACTCACAACCCCCATCCCCCCCCACAACACCCACACACCCACACCCATGACCATAGTACTGATGCTTTGTTCATACTGTTTGTTTTTGGTTTCAGAGGAGAGAGGGGTTGTTATAATGGATGATCTGGGATGGTCTTGGAACGACCCTTATTCTGCCAAAGAGAAATTCAAAGCAGAGAATTCCTGTATTATCAGTGCTGGAGGGGATAGCAGAACCTGTTCATCAGTTTTCTATTTGGCCATAAACCTGTTCAGGTGCGCAAGGCCATGGGGAACTTGTGTCAGTTATTAAAAGGTCCACTAGATGGCAGTATGAGAGTAGGGACATATGTTTACAATTGTTCATGAAACTTTTACTTCATATGGCTAAACCTGTCTTACCCTATGACTGATATGGGAAACATAACATATATTACATCACATCTTGCCACAGGAAAATTACATTCATAATAAAAGCACATGTCAAATTTCTAAAGCATCTTACCAACAACTTATGAATAACACAGTTTTTCTCATGAACACATGAATACTAGTAACTCAAAGCAACAGAGTAAAGCAGTGTAAAAAGTATAACAGTGTGGATAGAACAAAGAAAGGATAAATATATGGATGGAAGAATGAATTAAAGGATGAGGCTATGGATGGACCAATAGGAAAATATTGTTATTATACCACTGCTGTGGTATTATAGTACTTATACAACAGGCCCCTCTTTAATGGCTGCATGCTTGGATTGCACTTTGCCTCACTTGGAAGTCGCTTTGGATAAAAGCATCTGCTGGATGAATGAATGTAGATGGTTGATTGTTTCTTCTATTTACAGTTCATCCTAATGTATTTGTGTTTTAATTAGCACAATGCACGGCATCAGGAAGCGACTAATAGGTGTTGTTTACTTTTATTTACGCCTCACAATGGACGTTGTCACAAAACAGCTTTAGAGGACCCCGGATCTGAGATCTCCCCGACAGACAAGTCCGAGATGATAGAAAAACTGTACAGGAGCCCAGACTCATAAGGGGGAGTCCATCCTCCTCTTCCTGGCATCAGATTGCCAGAATATGGACATACAGTGGTTTGTATATCTCCGCAAACGAAGGCGATCTAGAAAAAGAAAAAACCAGAAGGAAGGAGATGCATTTTAGGACGTTCTCTGTGTAGGTGCAGCGGCAATGAGAGTTTAAAGTTTTCAGACGTCTCAAGTAGTTTCCTAAGAAACAATGTTTCACAAGGTTTTTTTTTTTTTTTCTTTTTACCAAGTTGTTTGAGGAGAATCTCCATTGGAACGGCAGTTTGATTTTTCTTCACTCTGATGATCTGAGCCAGCTGCTTGCTCTGCTGTCTTGACAGCGTCTAGTGGAATGACTGGAGTATGTTCACGTCGCTGGCCACCGTGGCGTTGCTGCCCATTGAACTGCAATAAGACAACTGACTTACCCAGCTTGTGTTGTCATCCTATCATCTCTGGCCCATTAAACACAGCAGAGAAGAGCTAACTTACAGCATGTTAAATACTCATGACAGACAGTACTTTCGAGTGGACAGTCTGAATACCTACTGTACAAAGCGAGCAAGGGCCACTCAACAAACCAAACACAAAGTAGGATACCTCACTATGCTATTGTTATTTTAAACAGGGTCTGTTTGTGATTGGTTGAATCTCCTGAGAAGGAAATTAGGGGAAAAGAAAAAGGCCTCCGTATACAGATATGCAGCAGCCCGTGCCAGAAGTTTCATCATCTGTCAGGTTTTTGAAAATGCCAACGTAATTTACATCATCGATCTGTTTTCTGTCAATAATAAAATCATGTTAGCTAGAAAAAAAAATCTTTATTAATGAGAATTCATAGGAAAGAAAAATACTATTATCATCAAATTTGTGCCACTGTTATAGGCACTGGAAATGTGGTTTTAATTAGTACTGTGTTAGTCAGTCTGACAAACAGTCAGTCCGTCACGGTCCAAAGGAGGTAAACACTAGCAGTCAGCAACAAACAAACTATTTACAAACACAGTGTAACCCACAGATCATTTTTAGCACTCTGCAAACAAAATGATTAATATTAATGTCAGTCTTTTTTACTGGAGGCTCTGCTATCATCATCAACAACACTTTCAGCCACAAGCAAACTGTTGAGAATTAACTTTACCAACTTTGGTAAAGTTGGTATTAGATATAAGTTATATGTGAATGTTCTTTTACATTCCAGTGGTAGTTAAGTTAGACACCAAGCCTCTGAATTTTTGGCTAATGTCAACATAATAACTTGACACATTAATGTATGTCAGAAAATCAAATATTTTGCATACTTGGCAATGTCAGTCTATGAAGAAATGAAAGGTTTGGCATCAGTGAGTGTAGTCCAGCTAACAGCTAGCTTACTTGCGAACTTTGTTTAAAAAACCCAAAAACTAATTGAATATTCTCAGTAACTCACGCTGAAGTAGCTGTTTATTAACGTAACCTACAGAACTATAAAATTAGAAAGAAAAAAAAGTATACTGAAGCTGCATTGTAGAAGTATCTGCACACTAGGACTTCCCCTCCTTATGTTATCTTATGTGGGTATTTTCACTGAATGAGTGAATGATTGTAATATTTGTTCAGTATGTAAGAAGATTCTCCATTATCTTCTAGCCTATTTTGTCATATCTTTCCTCAGGTAAACAATTCGTTTACAAATGTGAGTTATATATGTACACTCTTAAATTTAATGATATTACATATAGCATTTACTGTTTAGCTCTCCGAACATGACATTGTCAGAAGACATCTGATCTAATTCTCAGGGGGTGATATGAAGGATGTCAGTTTTGGTCTTGAAATGCTGCCAAAATGACAGATTTTAAAACAAATAATTTGTCTTATTCTGGTGTGCGGTGATAACTAAAAAAAAAATCACATTAAAAAAACAATATATTCCACTTGAAATAAATGATACAGATTATCATTATACATTGTCACATCAATTTGTGTGATTGATTTTTAGCACTAATTGATGTGCTGCTGTCCTCGCTTTTGCTAAATTTAAACCATTAGGTGAGTGCGTGGATTATCAGTGTACTGCAAGTGACTTATGTATAGGCCTATTGTTGTGAATTAACATATGTAATAAGCAATTTTCCTGAGTATTACGCGTCTGTGTATGATAGTGATAGCTTGAAATTAACTCTACACATGATTTCTCTCAGTTATACGAATAGTGTTGGATTTGAACCGACGTTTTATATATATGTATACTTTGTTGTCTACGGCCCAAAATTCTCCACTATTATGCAAAATCAATACAGTGCGGTCGTTACTGAAGATGTTGGTAAACTAGACAGGAAAGCGGCAATGCACTTTTCCCATACAGACACTTACAGTCTGCTAAAATTGCACCACCTGCTGTTGTTCTATAACTTTTCCAACGTGTTTGTCGGTCAGTTTCGATTTGTGACCAAACCCTTTGTCAGTGAAACTACAAAAAATCCCCAGCACACGACACATGACTAACGGATGGAATGAATGCAATACCATGTCCTGTCTGTTTGTGACATGAAATGTATTTGGAAATAATTCTGTCTTTATTTTGAAAAGTTTTGAGCTTATTTGTGTATCGCCGCATATTTGTCAGGCACGTTGCGTTGTGTTAACTTCTATGAGTTTGACGAGTTAACCTGACCGTCAGACCATTAGAATCATGCCTGTGATTTCTGTGATTTCTTCTTCTCGTCCAACATGAATTAATCTGCTATACCACTGTTAAATATAAGTAACGCCACACGAGAAGTAAAATAGCTTAAAAACGTTTGTGTTCTCGTTTGTGTTCATTCTTTTACACGGAGGATTTTTGGCATTCCCAAGAGAAAAGACAAATTGACACTCTTTGGCGTGACAGCCAAAAACCTACAACATTGAAAACGTTATTGTCATTGACAGGAATTTTGTGAGCAATGTGCAGCACAAAACCCCGGCTTACGACGTTTTCTACAGTTGTCACAGCTCCAGCAATTCTCAGGGTGTCCGCTAGAGGGCTCTCGTACAGACCCCCTGATTCCCCCCTTGAGATTCACCCTCACAGTGCCACTGGTTTCCCCTGTGTGTTGTGCTCTCTTGAATGAGCTCTGTTATTAACAGTTCATTTCTTGTGCTCTTCATGGTTTTGCTGTGGAGTTTTTTTTGCATTAGAACTATCTCCATGTTATAGTCTTAGCACGCACTACATCGAGTTAAATGCAATTTCAACAGCGATGCACATGTCAAAAGTGAACATACATTTTTGAAAATACTTCAGGGCCCCACTTGTTGCTGACATGTTCATATTCTTATATGTGAGCAGTGTGAATATTTGCACAAATAATCAAGACTGGACGAGTATAACAGCAGTAAATAGTACTACTAAAACAGGAATAACTAATAATACTAAAATAGCAGTAAGTGATACTATACTCTGATACTGAAAAATGATAATACACTTGGGATTTGCATATGTCAAAGACACAAGTATGTTAATATAGCAAAATAGTAACTATTTATAATGTTAATATAATGCATTTATTAGTTATCACATTAACTTCTATGATTCCTCATGCAGTATTCTACAGACACATCTATCTATCTATCTATCTATCTATCTATCTATCTATCTATCTATCTATCTATCTATCTATCTATCTATCTATCTATCTATCTATCTATCTATCTATCTACCTATCTATCTGTCTTTCTATCTTTCTATCTATCTATCTATCTATCTATCTATATAGACAGGTATCTGCAAGTCAAGGCCAGTAATAAATGGCATATAGTGTATCCGTGTGCAGTTTGAGATTTGTGTGCAGTTTGAGGCTCACAGAAGAATGCAATGAGTTGCAATAACATCCGATGTCCATTCAGAAAAGTTACATTAAGATGACACACAACAGTTTTGTTCTCTTTTTAATCAAACCATCACCACATATAGACATTCTCACAAGTCACACATAAGTCATATATTATTTTTACAACAGCATCCTTTTCAGTCACCAGCTTCCCCTGGTCTAATGGACTCCCTCAGAGATGTGCATTTTAGTCCTCTTCCGCCACTGGTCTGTGCTGTAAGACATTTAATAAAAAGTTAAACCAACACGAGTGAGAAAAATAAATCTGTTATGGAGGCCTATAACAAGCCTCCTGGAGTTTAGAGTCCTGTGAGCAAGCGAGTGTAATTTCCACTGTTGGCCACCAGATGTCACTCAATCCCCTTGATGTCTGTCGGAGTGGCAATAGACGAGGTTTAAGAGTTTAAAGATTAACATGTTTTAGATCCATGGTTATTTGACTCGTCTTTTCTTGTAAAAAAAAAACAAAACTTCATAGTAAAAATATGATCGGTGCTGCTCAAACACAACGACCAATAATTCTTGATGACTGACGTGTGTCAGTGTTATACTTCATAAAGCTTTTAAAAAATAAAAAGCTATAGAGAGATCACAATGCAACCCCTGTGGTTAATAAAATAAATGATTAAACAAAACAAATACTAAGCATCACCAACCTTTGGCTTTCCACATCGCCGAATTTTGTTTCCTACAAGGAATAAGAACAAGCATTTGTAACCTGCTCTCGTAACTGAGCACCACACACACACACACACACACACACACACACACACACACACATATATATACTGTATACACACACTCACCAACCAGCAGAAAGACAGAGAGGACAACTATGACCCCGGCAAAGATCAGTCCTCCAGTCCGCAGGGTCTCATAATCTGCAATACAATTTGTTTATTATATTTCATTCTTCAAGATCAATGGCTTTTTTCTCTTTTTTAGGTTTACTCAACTGATCTTAGTAAACATATAGTACAAGATGCAACTGTGAACAATCAGAAGTAGACGTCACAAGAAACTACTTTCAATCAGAAAACGTCCAATCTTTTGTTGTTTTTTTTTATTACGGAAAATAGGTGCTGTCAAAAAGGCTTTGCGTGCGAATGTGGGAAACGTCATTTGGAATAAATGAAATAAACTGAAATGAGGATTGATTGCTGTTCACAGACCTGTGAATACTGTTAGGAAAGTCCTTTTTAATTTATTATTTGTTTATTCGGTCTTACCGTACTCAAAATCGGCATCATAATCCATCTCAGGCGCTGGAGAATGGAAAGAAAACGGAAACAGGCGTGAACACGGACGTAAACACTATGACTGGACAACACGATGCAGTTCAGTTTGAATGGCTGTAGTGGGCAAAGCAAAGTGCCGGCAATATTGAGTAGCAGAGTCCATCTGATCCTCTTTAACACAGAGAACTGTGTGTGTGTTTGTGTGTGTATGTGTTTTCTGTGTACTGATGTCAGCCTACAAACTCCGCGAGCTATACAGATGACAACCACTTCTCCGTCTACTCCTGTCCCAAATTCCAGTTCATTGATGCTCATACACAAACCGCTATGTCACCTTGAACTACTTTGTGCTTGGGTACGCTAAAAACATGCTCACTCTTTGTCTTTTAAAAAAACGTGGGATTAAACAGTAAATCCTAGTTGCATGTATATGGGAAGACAGGATAATTAATATGATTTAGATTATATGGGGCATACAAAGTGATGTAAACATTTATAAAATAGGTTACATGTGTATTACAATGTGGGTTTTGTTTTCTTTTTTTAAAAAATAATTAGGGAGGTTCCTAGGGGTGTTGTGCTATACATCTAATGAGGAGTTTCCTGTGATGCTGGGTGATAATTGCTAAATGGTTAATGGTATTTTCCAGGAGAACTCTCGAGCAGATGAGTCTGTCGATGTTTCTTTGTCTCTCATAGACCACGACATGCTATGGGCTGGTGTTAACGTAGTCAGTGGTGAGCGAGAAACATGGCCTAGTTCGGGTCGTGACGAGCCTTTGGCTAAAAATGAAGTTAAAATAGGAAATTGGTGTCTGTTGGGAGAAGCTATGTTGCAACGTTGCTTTTATCCAGAGGACGACTTCACATCTTAACGCTTTGTAAACAAGCATCAGTGTTCGCCTTTGTTACAGTACCGAATGGCAAACTGAGGACGTTACTCCCAAAGGTACACACACAAAAGCATGCCATCAGTTACATCAAGCCTTGTGCTCAATTATAGTTTTTAAAATTCACATTAACTATGTACAGATTTGGTAACCCCAAATCATTTTTTAAATGGCCATTTTGTCTGTGCAGACCACAAGACACCAATCGTTAGCACCCCTAGTGAAAATTCCAGTTGAAAATCCAGTAGCTAGTCTATTGGGATGAACTGGTCTCAAATGGTCTCTACTGGTTTCAATTGGTTCCGATTGGGTTTTCAGATTCTAATGGTTTGCCCAGTTAAGAATACCAGTTGGAACCATTTAAAACCCATTTAGACCAACAGAGCCATGGGCAGTGGCTGCTTCACCAGTTCCACCCAGTTGAAACCAATAGGATGTAACTGGTGTTGACTGCTATTCATTTCAACTGGAAACAATTGGTCTCAACTGGTCTAACAAACCCAATACCTGCACTTGGTGAGAAAGTGCTGTAAATTGAGAATGCACTCAATAATAATGAAATATAAAGAAATGAATTGTTTTATTCATCAATTAACAACGTTAATTGACTAACAACGTAAAGAGAATACATTGTTTTTTGAAAATGTCAAGTCATTTGTAAAACGTTTTAACCGTTAGCGTTTCTTTTAAAAATAAGTGTTTTAAAATTGAACATGAATTCATATTCAATTTAAAAACACTAATTTTTAAAGTTTGTATATTGCTTAAAGAAAGTTTTCTGCCTTCCTACTGGTCAATTTTTATTAATTATATTTTGCCGGCTATAAACTGACCAAAGAAGTGCACACACTGTTTATTGGGACATGATCACTGCTTACTGAAACAATTATATTACATCAGAGCGAGCGTTTTGATTACACGATCAGCTTGTCCTCCGTCTTGACTGAAGACACTTAACATAGTAAAAACCCAGACAACTAAAAAACTAAGATAGCGTACCAATATAGTTTGGACAAATCAGTGATTTACTTAGATACCAGATCCCGAAACAATGCCAGCTATTTAGTCTGTGTTAACGTAAATTGGCAGTAAAAAGTTTAATAAGTAAATAAAAACCCATTTACAATCTTGAACGTACTAAGTCTAAAAAGATTTTCTGTAAAGGGTGTTTCACGAGTACTCCAAGTATTCCAGCCAAAATCTGTACTATCCTAAAAATAAACCTCTTAAAAGACACATGCAAACGTTCAAAAGTTAACGTGCTTAAATAGGGTTTTGTAGTTACTGATTTTGGCTATAAAGTTAGCCAACAGCGGTTGTTTGAGTTCAGCAGAGTTTATCTTGCTAATCTATTACGCAAACTGCGACATACCATTCAAAGAATTTCGAAATTTTCAGTTTAACTATGCCTATGCCAAACTCAAGTTTTTTTCTGTTCCTCATTTACCTCTGCACTGCACTCACCTCGGCAGTTTTCCAGACAGAAAGTAACATAGCGACGGTCACTATCAATCACCACGGCTGCTTACTTCGATACGACTGGCTCTGATACCTTTATGAAAAATTCTTCTTCTTCTTCTTCTTCTTCTTCTTCTTTTTCTAACTTTATGATAAATTACTATTGTTGTTGTTGTTATTATTATTATTATAACTTTATGATAAATTATTATTATTATTATTGTTGTTGTTGTTGTTGTTATTATTATTTGTTGTTGTTGTTGTTATTTTAACCAAAAACTAATTTGTGCAGAAATAAACGCATTATAATTCGTCCTTCAAACATTTCCATGGGGAATGAGAGGTTAAAACTCCACTCCACCCATTTCAGATTAGTTTGACACAAGCAGCCATGTTACTAGTCTGTGGTGAATGACAAAACTAGGACTTGTCAGATAGCAACAAATGAAAGACACAGAAAAGTCTCTTTTTTTTTTTCCTGGTTAAAACTCAAGTGAAATTTGCCTCGCGCCCTGGAGGGCTGTTATGTATTACAAACATACGCATGTGCATTGGACTTCTTTTAACATTACAGCACTTACTCGTGTGAATGTAAAACAGTATCATACTATGGTAACACAGTGGGGTCACTATAAGAACACAGTCATTACAGAGACTGATAAAGTCGGACCAGACGCTCTAATAGCCCGCTGCAACGGGGCCTGCTGAGCTTCCTGAATCACTTAAGTGCACTTCTGCAGTCTTTCACCATTTACAAGAGTAACGGATTGGACATATATACTTTTGGTGCCTTGTTGCATGTCTTCATTTTAGATCACGTTTGGGGGTTACCAGAGGAGCTGGGCTGGTCTTTGCTGAACCTGTTGCAGAGTATTTCTGCCGTAGCTGGGCTTTAAACGATCTTTTGTTCTGACCAGATTCATCAGAAATCTTCACTGAAACTGCCGTAATCTGAGCGAATGTCATTTTTAAAAAACAAGAATTTTCAAAAAGGCTTCATTTTGTAGGAGTACGTGATGAGAAAAGATGAGCTGAATTGTTTGTTGTTTTGTTGAGTTAAACTCTGCTGAGTTAAACACTGTTATTACAGTTTTACAGTTTAAAGGTTTCAAATTCTCTTTAAACCTTGTGGTAGACAAGTCCTGTTTATTTCTGCACCTCATGGCAGAAAGAAACCCTTTTTTGTCTATATGTGCTCAAATAACAGCGTATTCTTATGGGAGATATTATGCTACGAGGCCCTTTCGGGGCCCAAAAAACCTGATTCAGTTTACTTGCGTCTGAGTCACTGAGGATGGCATTGAAGTTCAGTGGAGTTGATCCTGATTGGAGCAAAGACCTGCCAGTCTTAAAGCACTGTAAGACAGGTCTGAAATCCTGTGACTGTGTATGGAGTATACTCACTGGCAGCTGGAGGCATGCTGGCTGTCTGTCTGTAGGTCAATAGGCAGTGTAGGGTTACTGTTGGGAATCGACACAGAGGAAGTTCAGTAGTCGCTACTGACAGTAATAAAGCTGTCCACACAGTGTATGTGAATCTATTTTCAACTCTTTCAACTCCAGGTTTCTTAATCTGTGTGCCCCCCCCCCCCAAATACAAATGTACACACATCACATTTGTTCTGTATAGATCCATAAGAGTAAGGAGAGAGAGCTATCAATTTGTGCTTTTGTCAAACTGACCTTTTCGTCAAACTGACCTGTCATTCATGTTACCAGCATTCCAGTATTGTTACTCTATCAGATTATGGTTTCTTTCCCCAACTCAGTGACATTTCTTAATCTGCCTGAACTGATCCGTGAGGTCAGAGGTCATACTGATACACAGAGTTCTCTCATTTCATATCTCTTGCTGTTAATTATTGACATACACTGAGTCAGTTCACCATGTTCTATCAGCCATATGAATATGACCAAATATGAACAGCTCGGATTACACAAGAGTCTGCACACTTCTGTATCTGAGAGCATGCATTGCTAAATGTCAGCTGCTCAAGAAAAATGCTCCTTGAAACATATTGACACAAATTCCTGAGATTCAGCTATGAGCACGTTGCAGTACGTCTGTTAGCACAGCAGTTACGGAAAATGTGACTTTTCAGAGGCAAAAAGTTAGTAAGACTACCATCATCAAATCTTTCCATATTCTTTTTTTTCAGAAGAAAATTCATTCTAAAAAAAACACATTTTGTCAAAAGATCACTACCTTTTCCATTTGGTTTTCCTTCTCTAGTACACCTGACAGTCCCAAATCTGGGATTCCAGTCACTCAAAGCATAAATGTACTACATGGTCAGTATACGTTTTTTCTTATCCTAACTCCACCTCTGCAACTGAACCTAGGGTATTGGTATATATTAGTGTTTAAATGCGATGCACTCAACACACACACACACACTGTTCTATCAGCATTCCCAAGTTCTACATTTCCTCACAGAGTCTGCTTATGTACGATTTGATAGAATGTACAGAATCTGAAAATGTGCGTTTAAGTCGTTAAAAGTCCACCAGGCAGGGGGTGGGGGTGGGGGAAAATGGATGCCCTCCTTTCTGTAGCATTAGTAACAGTCAGGCTGACGTGAAAGACTCACCTGTTCTGTGCGGACGCTCCTCTGCTCTGCTCTGTCGAGACAGTCTGGGCTTGTGTGTCTCTAATTAATGCGGTACCCAGGTGTTGTGGCACCACTGACCCCCCTCCCTCCCCTCCACACACACACACACACACACACACACACACACACACACACACACACACACACACTCCCCACCCAGCCCTTCCCTCCTCCACCCTCAGCCCCCTTTCCACAGTGTTCATAAATCCATCAGACCCAGCGGCCACCAGTTCCACTTCCAGACACACCTTTATGACCTCATAAAGACTGGCCTTCAGCACCCATAAAACCACAACCTTTGGAATCATCAGCTACAGAAAGGGTCCGATCCTATCTCAATGGAAAATGCCAGGCAATTTCCAACTTGACTTTGAAGTTTTAAGTGCGAGGTATCTTTGGGCTGTCACTCAGATTTGATTGACAACGGACCCCTCCCCCGCGCGGATGACGAAGTGGTCACCGTGATACGCCAGTTGGAGAGTTCTTTTAAGGGCCACTTGAGCTATAACACCAGGGATAGAAGACGGAGGAGAGTTTGATTGACATGGATTAACTTTCAATGACAGAACAGAAGTCCCAAGGCTATTTTCTGCCATACACAGGCTTTAATTGTTCCTTAGAAGCACAAAATGTCGCCATACAGAACAGCTAAATAAACAATCACTTTTTTAACATGACAGTGTTTTTTTTTTTTTGTTTGTTTGTTTTGTTTTTTAATATACACACATATCTGTTTCCTAGTAACAATGCGTATATAGACGGAGTGTGGATTCCTGACTACAGGATAGAAGCCATTCCCAGCATCAATTCACTAAACGATCAATACACTCTTCTCTTGTCCTAATTAGACCTCTATGTCTAAAACTCTGGTATGTATATTGTCATTAACATGTGACACACACACACACACACACACACACGTACACACACAGACCTACAAGAAACACATGCACACGGTGTCTGATAAGATTATGTGTGTGATTCACGTGGGACAGCTGAATTCTAGCCAACAGTGAAATGTATGACAATTGAGTGTGTGTCTGCTACATGGCGTTGAAAACTGAGGTGGACACAGTTTAGCGGCACTATGGTGAAATGAAGTGCTTCTGTGGAGGGACTGTCTGAGTTTGCCAGTTGCTTCGCAGTCAGCCGAACGGACAGCTCAGAGATCCAGTGGGAGGCACAGAGCCGGGCAGTGCTGCAGCTGATTGGTTCGAGAGGACAGTGGTGAGGCACCCATTATGTTAACAGCGTTGGTTTTGATTTGTGTTGTGCTTGGTTAGGGAACTAGAATAATCAGATTGTCAGGTGTAAGGCGCTCACACACTCACATACACACACGCACACACACACACGCACACACACACACGCACACACACACACACACACACACTACCTCTCTGTCATACAAATATGGGCTCATTCAAACATGCTCATTCATACGCAGCCTCTTTCATACATACACACACTCTTTCCAATAAATAATATACCTATATATCTGTTATATTTAACGTATAAACTTACAAGTATCCGCATATGTCTATGTGTACTGTATATATATATATATATATGTATGTATATATATATATATTTATATATATAATCTGCATGATGAAAAATAGCCTATTAGACACAGAACAAGAATTTCCACTGCGGCGATAACAATAACGGTTACAGTTGAGGACTGAACAAAAACTACGAAACTAAAATCTCTAACCTAAGACTTCGGGTGGACTTAAACGGGTTAAACGTCGCAGAGTGAACTGGGGTTAAGGACGAACTGCACGAGGCGGAGCCGAGGAACGGACGCTTAACTCTGGACTAACGGTCGCGGAAAGGGTGCAACAGACAGAAAGACGGATACGGTTTACTGGTCACGTGACAGAAGTCTATTTACAAGACACAAACCCTGACCCATCCTTAACCCCAGGGATTGTGTTTGTTCTTCACCTCAATTCTAGTCCTGGAGACTTTTTTTTTTTTTCCTTGTTTGTTTGTTTAATTCATTCCTTGTGCCACACAATACTGTATCTCAATTCAAATGGTTGTTTTTTGGTCAGAGTCAGTTTGTGAACTGAGTCGGGTGATTTAGCGCTGAACTAGAACAATAGTGTGCAGGACTAGTGGTTCCCAGGACCAGAGTTGAGTGACACAACCCAAATGGATGCTTCCCTACGCCGCCAGTTTTCCCTCTCGTCCCGTCGCCCTGAACCGGTATTATGGTCATGTGATCATCATCGTTGTGGTCGTCATCGTCGTTGTAGCCATCTGGAGTCGTTTCGTCACGGCTTTTGTGTTGACAATGAGTCTGTGGGAGCACGTGGATGCCAATGAAAAAAAACTGCATTTGAGGCAAATTTCATTTTCTATTGGGTAACTCTGTGTATATAGTGCTCTCTGATTGGCTCACCTGGAGGTTCTCAGTTTTCAGCTTTGGGTGTCTCCTTGGCTGTTTGAAGACAAATATATGCAACGAGAGAGAGAGAGAGAGAGAGAGAGAGAGGGGGGGGGGGGGGGGGGTAAAATGAAAAACATTGTTACAGTTAAACATGTCAAGTTAGTTCAGTGCAAGATGGGCAAGGACTTCAGACTGACTGCATGATATTTAATTGAACAGAAACTTAAAACATGTCACTTTGGGATTCCGTCTCAAAAAATCAAATAAACCCAGAGCTCATTCCGTCAGTGCATAAACTTCATATCAAACTTAACAGCTTGTCACGTATACTTCCTTACCCTCAAGTCTAAATTATTAATGTCTTCTTTCCATCACAAATCTACTTGTTTAGCTAAGCAGTCAGATTAGCTTGTTTGGCTAAGCGGTCAGATTAGCTTGTTTGGCTAAGTGGTCAGACTAGCTCTCTTCTCACCCTTAGACACAATGAGGTTTTCCGCCTGAGCCTCCTCATCTCCTGGAGCCCTGAAAAAAAGAAGAAAGATGACTTTACAAACCCACAAAAAAATCCCACAAAACCAAGTGTCTGTCTGATATTAGCTAACCGACATGACAATCCGAGTGACTACAACATGCTAAGATAGAGAAACTAAAGTAGTGATTCTTAGACCTCTCCTTAATGACTCCCTGCTTGTCACACTTAGCCTTGCTCCAGACTAGTATTGCTAACATGTCAGGTGTGATTAGGGTTGCCACTCGTCCCTTGAAATATGGGATCATCCTGTATTGGACAATAAAATGCTGCGTCCCGTATTGAATCGATAAGGGACGCGGTTTGTCCCGCGTTTTCGTACACGTCGTTTCATATATACGCTAGGTCTTCAAAGTGCTGAGAATAACAGAACATCAGGTAAAAACAAGCCAGTTATACAAGTGGAGTGGGGAAGTTTAATTTCAGTGGTGAGCTATAGACCAGCGAGCTGTGCGTGCTGTGTTAGACTGCACGTCAGCGTCATCGTTTCCATTAGGAGTAACTCAGTGATTGCCTTGTAGCTTACAAGTAAAAATGGCACCCTCAGTCACTGTATTTTTCTTTTCCTTATTATTTTAATGATGTCTCAATTCCCCCCCCATTGAAACATGAGAGGCTGATGAGATACTGGGCTGAATGATCAGTGGGTCAGCTCCTTCCCTTTTACGAATACAAGGCAAACTGTAGAGTTTGCCATCGAGCTTTTTCGGTTGCCCATGGAGGGCTGTCTGACCTTAAACAGCACGCTGCAGGTGCTACCCATGTCCAAGCAGAGCAGACTACACAGAGTGGAATCGCTCGATTTCTTATGCCTCAGACTTCCCCCCGAGGCGGACATGGTGTATTGTCTAATTAAGTGTATATTACCAGCTGTGGCCTATATTACAGCCTATTAGCCTATATTGCACAGTAACCAATATAGGTAGCTAGGCAATAATCAGTATAAATATCATCCTGATATTCCATCCATTCTCTTAGATTTTGGGCTGAAGGTTAAGATAGTTATTTGTTTTAGAATCCATAAATATGATACATTATATAAATATGACAACCTACAATTTAAAACAACTGAATAAATAACCCTATCAGTCTATCCTGTATATGCCATAAACATGATACACTTTTAAAAGTTGCTTTTTTCTCTAACTTCTCTTCTTTTTCTCTAAGGATCAAAAGTATCCTTTTGCATTTGGTAGCGTAATCCATACACATTTTCAATCCAGTTAATGACTCCTCCTCTACAGGTAAAAGCTGCAGAGTTGACACATGTATATCACACTGTCACACTGTTAAGCAGAACCTGAGCTAGGAGATCGCGCGTCCCTTATTTCTCCTCATAAAAGGTGGCAACCCTAGGTGTGACAGACTGAGGAGAGCAAAGACATAATAATTGCAGAGGCAGAAAAACACTGCAGACAATCAGATGTATTACCTGGGCTTCTGATTGAAACTGCAGCGGCATCTCCGGCCTAAGACACACACACACACACACACACACACACACACACACACACACACACACACACACACACACACACACACATTTGATAAGCTCATTGCATTTCTTAGCACTGAAATAAAGTTCACTTGTCATAACAGCCAGAAACTTGTGTTCTTTGTATTTTCCTTACATGACTGGTGTTGTTTAGATTTATGTGTGTGAGAGTGTGTGCATGAGTGTGCATGTGTGCATGTGCGAGTGCATGTGTGTGTGCATTGCGTGTGTATGTGTGTGGTGTGTGCATGCGTGTGTGTGTGTGTGTGTGTGTGTGTGTGTGTGCATTGCGTGTGTGTGTGTGTATGTGTGTGGTGTGTGCATGCGTGTGTGTGTGTGTGTGTGCGTGTGTGGTGTGTGCATGCGTGTGTGTGTGCGTGTGTGTGTGGTGTGTGCATGCATGTGTGTGTGTGTGTGTGTGTGTGTGTGTGTGTATGTGTGTGGTGTGTGCATGCATGTGTGTGTGTGTGTGTGTGTGTGTGTGTGTGAGGATAAAGGGAGATTTATCTTACTCAGGATGAGGAGAACGCCCAGTGCAAAAAGCACAACAGCAAAGGCCAGACCACCAATCCTCAGACTCTCATAGTCTGAAAAACCAGAGATGAAAACAGCAAACAGAAATCTGAACTGGTTTTCAGTGGCATTAAAACATTTCACATTACACAATTAAATCCATATTCATTTCATGTGCACCACCTCACCCAATATTTCACTTTTAACTGCATTTCTCTTTATCGCGCGGCCCACGGAGTGATGTACTCACCATATTCAAATGGATTTACAGGCTCCTCTTTCCCATCTGAAGACAAAGATACAGAGTCCTTTACAGAAACTATACAACCACATCACTGACAGAGAACAACAGTTTTGTGTGCCCATGCATCTAGGTTGTAATTCTTGTTATATATTGTATGATGTAGAAAACTGAAAACAACAAACAACAGCCTATTAGAGTTTGGAGTACAGATTTATAAACATTCATAACTCATAAATTTGTGGTATAACTACAGGTCAATGACAGAGAGAGCAAAAGCATTTGTTACTTTATCAATTGTTATTCATTTTTAATATGAAAGCATTAGTCCTCTCTGTATATCACTATAGGTAAATGACAGAGAGAGTATTAATGGAGCTCTAAGTGCAGCAGTTTCCTGGCAGTTTTAGCTGTTTACAGACATCTTGTCTTTTCTCTGTCTCTTTACATTTAAATATGAATGCTGGGTTACTCAGAGTGCTTACATCAGAGGGACACAACTCAGAGATCAACCTACCTTTTATGCTAGGGCCAGACGCAGCTGAAAAAAAAAAAAAAAAAAGAGAGACAGAGAGAGAGAGACGATCTTTTTTTTTTTTTAACTTTTTTTTAACAACTATGTCTTACTTACTACTTACTTTAATTTTGCTATTATTGTACAACTATGTTTTACCGACAGTAGTGTTGTAAGTAGTAATTCAGTACTAGCACATATGTTACTATAGTAACATGTGTCACATAGCTAAAATCTGTCCTCAACACTCAGAGTCTTACTGTAAAGACAGTGGTGCACAGTGCTACACAGGAAGCGCAGGAGTGGAATGATTAATGACCAGTCTTTAATTATGGTATCAGCAGTTTGTGCCAGAGTTGAACAAGGGCTCTGTTCACCTCACTGGACCCAATGGGCTATGCCTAATTACTCAACACCCGGTCATGAAGATTAGTCCGTGCTGTGCCAACACGCAAAAAAAAGAAATAAAGAAATACATAAAAATAAATACATAAAATACAATAAAAAAAAACCCTACACACACCCACAATCTGAGCTTCATTAAAACAAGAGCATTTAATATGTAACTTCATCACAATCATATCATTTTGTTAATTGAATCTGTGGGAAAGGTTTGGACTGCTAGTTTCACCAGAAGCAGCACCGTAGCTGTTTTATGCATGAGCTGAGAGAAATCCGTTGACTTGTTCACTGGCCCCTCTTTTTTTAAAAGAGGAAAGGACATTGAGAGGACAGACGTATGAATGCAGGACAGATGAAAAGCACAAAAAGAGAGATCATTGGAAGCAGGGTTATTATAGTTTTGAAATTTTCATTGGTTTTTATTTTTATTTAGTCTTTCAGTTTGGTTTTTGATTTCAGTTTAGTTTTGGTTAGTTTTACGAGTGCATAAGTAGTTTTAGTTTTATTTTTATTTTGAGGAATTCACTAATTATCTAATTAATTAGCTTTAGTGTTTAGTTTGAGTTTTTCAGATATTATGAGGAAGGCCTTGATTTATAGAAGCTGAAAAAGTCAGGACGAAAGAATGTATGACATCAAATATGATTTACAAAACCATTGTTCATTAAAGGTCCTATATTGTGCGAAGCCACTAAATGGCTTTGCATAATATGGGACCCTTGATAAACAATCATACAATTCTTCTTCTTGTGCACCATGAACCAGGGATGGGAAACATTTTTTTTCCAGAGGGCCATATTTATTTTCATAGAGTAAGCCTAGGGCCAAACACTGGACAACTGAAATGAAATTATGTTAAATGATATGAATCTGATTTACATGACAGATTACTTTATAGTAGCCTGTTTGCCAGCCTACTCGAAGGCCTAACGTTTCTTATGGCTCTATGTCAATCTGGTGCACTCTGAGGTTGCAATAAAAAGATTTACTTTCATAAAACAATCCACTTAAATGCAGTGTCAACTTTTACGCTACCCTCCATCTTCTTAATTGTCGTTGATCCCTCGAATGAATATAAGTAGCCGGGCAGTTTTTAAAGTCTTTCGTCACATGCTGAACTGATTGGTTCTCGCGTAGTTCTCATTTGCATAAAGTTGGAGATTCGCCATCTCAATTTCGCTTTCGAAGCTGATTCAACCTGTAATTCTATTTCGTTTTAGTTTGTTTTTGCATCGCTCATTGCAGTTTTTATTTAGTTTTTTGTGTTTTTGAAAACTGTCGTTTTTTATTTTTATTTCAGTTGACAAAATTATTTTTTTTACTGCTAGTTTTAGTTGTAGTCTTAGTTTACGTCGGCTGTAATAACTTTGATTGGAAGTGGTCTTATGAGATGTATGGTATAGGTCCATGTGACTTCATGATACCTCATCGTTATCTTTCCTGGTTCACTAGCGGTCAACCCCAACACTCTCTGTTTTCTCTGTCATTTAACCACCATAATAACAACCATTTTCTCCCTCTGTCTCTCGCTCTATGTCTCTCTCTCTCTCGCTCTCTCTCTCTAGCCTATCACATAGTCCGCAAATCATCTCTTCGAACATAAGTAAGTAAGTAAGTGTGTGCGTTTGAGTGTGTGATAGAGAGAAAGAGAGAGACAGATAGACAGACAGACAGACAGACAGACAGACAAAGAACGTGAGAGGAGTGAGAGACGTGCTAAAAGCACATGGGACAGGCATGAAAAAAAAGGGAGAGAAAGAACACAATGAAGAGAAAGAGCAAAGACAGAGCTGTCTAGGTATTAACCCAGCGACGACGCCAGACGACAGGGTGAGAACAAGGAGAAGAAAACACCAGAGAGAGAGAGAGAGAA
>NC_044500.1:8050540-8135540 GCF_902362185.1 Chanos chanos | reverse complement strand
GTCCTGGAGGCCTACGCTGTCATGAGGTGTTTGATTCAACCTTGAATTACACCACCTCATTTGACTAATTAGCCACCTTCCTCAGTTCTGCCTGTGTTTTGATTATTGAAATCAGATGGGCTGACAGGGTAAAGTAAACACTTGCACACGCTGCAGCCCTCAAGGCCTAGCGTCGACACCCCCTGATCTACAGAATCTTTAACTCCACTTGATGTATTATAGTCTAAGTCACTGATGCTAGCCACAGAAATCAATGTTTTGGATATTTTAAGAAGTTGCACTAGACCAGTGTATGAAATTACCTCCCGACTGAGGTATTGGATAATGACTGTCGTTTTAGGACCAGTAAGAAAAACTATTGAAAAACATCATTTGAAGTTCCAGTTTTCACACCTGCTTTTCTCAATCATACGAACTTTTAAAAAGCTTAAAAAAAAAATACACCTGAGAATAGACCAGACCAGAAAACTCAATCTCCGAGCCTCAGCCAAGACAGTCGATATGTACCAGATTGTTCTCCAAATGATACACCTACTTATTTTTTGCAGTCAAACGCAAGTGTCAGCTCCATAGGACTGAGTTGTTTAATTCTGGAACCACAATTATAATGAGAGCTGACACTGATTGGTGCTGTTATGTGTCAGTCAGAGATACTTCCTCTGACTGGGCACCGCGGTCGTTATATGTCTCTGATCTAATCTGCCTTCCATCTGAACATTAATTGAACAAATCTGGATTCCAAAGAGTACACATCCACTAACTTCCATTACTGCTCTAAACACTGTAACTGTAGTTTACTTGCGAAGTTTAGAGTACAAATTTTGTCTGATATTGATTTACAAATTGTATGTTTATTTCCAGCTTTCTTTGGGTTTTGGAAGAAATAGCACAACTGGATTTGGTCTTATATCTTGGTTGTTAAAGTATCAGTCAGATAAAATGGCCCTATTTTCATCAAATAACCAAAAAATTAAATGGTTGATCAAATTGAATGGAAGTATAAATGAATTTACACAGGTTCCCCCCTGAGACTTATTACCAATCTCCATGGCCCAAAGTGTGTATGAGAACAGGCTGTTAGCAATGTCTGACAGTGTAAGACACCATCAGACAGTAACACAGGCTTACTGCATGGTAAACTGCATCTCTAATGCCTGTTTGGTCAGTATTAAGGTGACCTTATTTCATACAATGGTAACCTCTCCACCTTTCTTGAGCACAGAGCAATTTTCAAAATAAAAAAATGTCACATCTTTTGTCGTTTGGATTTCATAAGCTACGTGTCCAACAAACAACACCTACATATTTGTCAAAATGTGCACCTAAAATATATTCCATCGGCCCAGCCAAAGGTCCCCCCCCCCCCCACTGCAGCCCAGTGCAATGTGAAAAATGAATTAAGCAACATGAGCCTGGCAAGTGCCACAGCCCAGTTACCAAAACCTCCACCAAGGACAAAACGGATCCATGTTCTCCTCCGCTCCGACGGGAAAGGTCGGTGGTGGAGGGGAATCACAGACACGGTGAAACATCCCGAAATAAAATAAAATTAAAAAAAAAAGACGTTCCCTAATGTTACAATTGTTTCTATTCTACAGGTACACGTATCCTAATCTCCAACTGATCATTTGATATATTCCATTAGCGACCAAATATCTGAAATGTCAGGCTATTATTTTTAGACTATATTACTTAGCTTCCTGTGCTCTTTGCCAAGAACTAGGGCATCCTCATTTTAAAGCTGTTATCAACCATTCTCCCCTCCCTCAGTGTGGGTCTGGGCTACGTTCCCGGGGTCCTGAGAAAGAAGGGGAACCTACGGGCCGACGGGTACGCTTCCCATCGGGAAAGAATTTGTTTACGGGGGGGCGTTGATGCGTATGGATAAAACCAAAGGCCACGGGTCAATGTTCGTTCAGAACTGTTGGGTGACTTTTGTTAATTCAGTCATTTGAAGGGGCCATTTTACTTCAACATTATCTATCCAACACCGTTCTGTTTGAAAATCCACTGCCATCTCCATGGCATTGAGAAGTAAAAATAGAGAGCTGGACAAGAGGTAGGAGAACGAAGAAAATAAGAGAGAGAGAGAGAGAGGGAGGGAGAGAGAGAGAGAGAGAGAGAGAGAGAGAGAGAGAGTGAGGAAACCATTGCTAGAGCAGTGTTGGTGTGCGTCACTCTTTTGAAATCTTATCCCTTGTTCTCAAGTAATAGACTTGATAGCAGAGTACATCAAATGCTTTCTAGAATGGCCAACTTTTGCCACCTCTGGGATCCATCTCAGAACGACAAGAACAACAGAAAACAGAGAAGATTCTAGACTCGCTCTTGGTTCCTCAGTCTTTAAGCGATCTTTTTTTCTGCACCTTACATCCTATTTACTTGGCAGATGACACTTCAATTTGTCTTAGACTGGCTCCGGGGCTTGTTAACACGATAGCAAAGCAAAGCTACAACCTTCATAATCTCCTTCCACACACTGCCTCCCTGCCTAGGTCTTATCAGCCTGTCACTCATACCAGAGGAGTAAGTGTCTGCTTATGCCTGATATCTCCACTGCTTAAAGGCCAGGGAAAGATGGAGGGAGAGACCCCACTGACAACGTAAGTGGAATGGAATGAGACTATTTAGAGCATTTTAGAATGTGGAACTGACAAACGGTAGATTATGTCAAGAACATTCTGTCATTCTCTGTTCTGAAGATCATAGAAAACAACAACAACAACAACAACAACAAAATTGAAACAAAGAAAACAAATACTCGATCGATTGGTGCTGTAGCCTTGAGAGAAACCTGAGCACACTGTCTCATGTTTCTAAAGCTCAGGTTAGCCATGAAGCGACGGTCATTTTCAAACCGCCCCTCTCGTCCCCCCCAAAAAAACACAGACTCTACAGGTTGTTCTGGACCTCATCTCCATATGCTTCAGTTGACACAGCAGAGGCTAATTAAATGGAGCAGTCTCCATTCAGTCTGTCTTGCTAGCGCACGGTCCCAGAGAGACTTGATGAAAAGCCATTAGTCGCCTGTGTTTCCATGCCTGTGGGGGCTCGGTGAGAAGACGGAGAGAAAAAGGGAGAAAATATGAGAATGACGAAAGGATAAGGAGAGGTCTGTCAGGCTGCAAACAACTTTGGAATAATCTCACATTTTGCTACGGGAGAAAGAGAAAAGAGAAATACTGTGTTCCGTAAAGGAACAAAACGTCCCAGTAGAAGGATTAAGTCACGGGAAATTAGGACTCACAACCAGGATGGAAAAAAGCTGTAGTTGTGAGAATGAAATTTGTTGAGAGTTTCACCTTTTATGTATGAGGGTTGAACAGAATGGTGTTTTTTTTTTTTTCCCGATAAGCAAACCAAGTGTTTGATCGTTTTGCGGGTGCTTTAATCATAACGGTCCAAATCTGTCTTGCTCGAGATATAGGCGACTGTCACTAAATGACATCATCACTGGAGCAGAAGTCTTTGACAACTTCACTTCACCTTTCCCCGTATCTTCTCCATCTTTTCACTGGTCTCGTGGCTGGCATGATTCGTCATGAAACCAGTGGTAGCTCCATTGTCAAGTCAGACTCGGTTTGAAGTTATGGTCCCACACTGGGCCGGATGGTCTCTCGACCTTCCTCTTTCAGACTTCGAGAGCAGGGGGTTGAGTGTTAAAAAAGAAAGGACAGGCACCTCCATCGAGAAAACTCACAGAAAGCAGCAGAAATACATAATTCAAGGGCAGACGCTTTCCTATGAATTATGGATTTTTTATACTATACTAGCAAGACAAATGCACAAACAAGCATTCCAGTGCTAATGCGTGTGCAGATGTTAGTAGTGTCATCTCCCACACGAGTCCATTATGCATCTGACGATTATGTTACGTACATGCGACGTCCAATCAGATACACAGACAGAGGGCTACTTCGTCACTTTAAACAACAAGATGAGATTCCGTGGTCATAAATATTACACCTTCAGACTTTTTTTTTCTTTTTTTAAATGGAAGATGGATGGGTATCACCCCTTGGGTCCATTTTAGAAAAACTAAAAGGGCTCAGTGGAAAAGGACCACAGAAGTTCCAATCAAGAATCACACCGTGCGTCTCTCTGTCTCTTTATCGTTCAGATAATTATATTCTCCCTTTGGCCCACACAAATGAAAAATCTCTCAAAGCAAAAACCATTTTTTCTACCACTGTCTACCACCCTCTGGGCTGAATTGCAATGACAGACAAACAACAGGAGACAGATGCTAGAGAAAAACCCCCACACAAATCTGCTGCTTTGTATGGATCATCTCAGTATTTATTTGCTTTTGAACTACTGAAGTTCAAATCCAGAATAAAAACTATCGGCTCCACGCATTCGAATTGAACAAATACAGTCTTTCAGTTGTTGTGTCTGGGTGTACGCTGAAAGAAAGAAAGAAAGAAGAAAAGACAAGAAGGATGTTGTTTGACTGATTCTTTTATCCACTCTCCATTCATTCATGCGCTCAGTGCCTTCCATGGTTTGTGTCATTTGTGTTTGAGATGATTTGACGTTAAGTGATTCTGACTGGACAGCAAATCAACATCTCTTACAAGAAGGAGAAACGATAATGGTATTTTAAACGCGGAGACAGGGCAAAGAAAAGAATGAAACCAATAACTGGGGCATATCACAGGTCATCAGCAGTCATTTAGGGCGAGGTCCTCTGCTTAACATTCGAACAACCACAATGAGGGTAAGTATCCATGACAACAAAGCTTTTAACGGCGCGCTGGCAGACGTGTCCTCTCCCCTGGTGCTGAAATATTGCTATGGCAACTGTTTCCGTCAGGTGATTACTATTAGAACTACCAAAGGTTTGCATACGAAACAGTGGTGGGAGCATGTCCACAGAGAGACGAACAGTGTTTACGTTTTAACAGAACAATACTAAGACTATAACCAAAATGGACGGAGATCCCAAGGTACTTTTAAGACACTGATGTAAGTAAAGAGGGTGTGCTCCGCTCAGACGCTGAAATGAACTGTCCTTGTCATTGTCGAGGCACTGCAAGTAAATGTTAGAGATGAATAAGCCTTGTGATATTCTATATCGATGAGACGGTGTCGTCTTTAATTTAACGATTCATAGCCTTAGGATAACTAAAGTTTAGGGTGTAAATAACCCCCACCTTAAAGGTCATTAGCTTCCTGTCGGGCGCATCGCATACAATGCATGTGGACGCACATCTCACGAATTCAACTCACAACCTGTGGCGTTTCGTCGACATTTGCAAACGACATGTTCACTTCGAGTTGGGCTTTTAATTTTTTATTTTATTTGATTTTGCTCCTGATCTAATAACGACTGGAGTTTCTTATCCATCTTTTCACTTGTTCTGGGCGCGCATAATAACGACCAAGGAGAAACTTGGACCTCAGCCATCCACAATTTCCCGTCTCTCGTTACATTCACATGTACGGGTGGCATATCGGTTTTTGCATAACGGATCATTCTCTCGGTAGAACTATAATAATCGTGTAGTTGAAAATCAACTTTGTATAATGCCTGTCAACTAAAACACTGAGACACAAAACGAGATGGTCTTCAACACAATGCATTTCGGACACACCCTCTCGGTACAGACAAAACAGAATAAGAACGGCTGTGATTATTTAATAACGAAATACGCGAGAATTGTCACATGAACTGGTGTAATATTTCAGAGAATCAATTTCCTTTCATGTAAAGCTTGTATGAAAGACAGTATATTTCAGACGAATTAACTTTTCACATGAGATAAAATCTATAAAATCGGGCCACTTAAATCGTGTCATCATTTATGACTATTTAAAAGAGACAATTTGGCAATTTTTGCAATTCAGTTGCGTGTTAGACTTGCATAAAGGACTGAGTTGTGCTCGGTCGATAAGCCTAATTTTATTAATACAGATTGCAATGAATTGGAGCTGCCTTCTCATATCACAAGATTGCATATCATTCAAGATAGAAAGAACCCATGAATTGCACGTTTTCTTTCTGAACACAAGAAACATCTCAGAAGCACACGCCCATTATAAATGTAAAAAAAAAGACGAAAATAAGTAGGTCACTGACATACCTTCGTTTCCCATTTGGTGTCAAACAAGTGGATGGTGGTTGTCCTCTCAACGGTGAACAACAATATGCAACCTGTTTCCAACGGAAGCGCTCTTTTTGTAAGGTATCTGTGCTCGTGCGGCTTCTGGACAGCCCACGCCCGTCGTCTGAGGAGCTGCTGTTTAATTGCGCTTTTTCTGAAAGACCACGAAAAGTGTTTCTGGACTTATCAAGATAATATAACATTCAGGCGTGTTTCACATCTGAAAAGAATGATCCCTCACTCTGTGTTTTTCTTTTCACTCTCTCCCTCAAATACACCGTTGTTGACTTGACCTACCAACTGCCCCTCCGTCTAACGCGCGTGCCAGTGCTCCCTCTCGAGCAGCTTCAACTCCAGCCTGCTGCACTGACTGACAGACTAACGGACCTGGTCAATGGGTTACTATCGAGACAGCTTTGCTTGTTGCTGGTTTTGCTGTTGTGCCGTAAATTATCATATTGAAAAATCATCAATCTCTTGAATTTAAAAATCTCTTCAGATAACTGAGAGAAAGTCCATGGAACGTGACACAAAAGAGGTAGGTCACAGTCATCTCAACACCAGATCATATTCAGACATGCACCTACATATCTGCAGCAAACAAAACCAAGAAAAAGCCTAAGGCTGGGCAGGTCATTCAGTAAAGGAGTGAGAGAAGAAACATAAACCGTTACTCTCTCTCAGAATATACAATGAAATATGACATGAAATATGACAAGCAAGACTCTAGCATCAAAAAGAAGCTCTTGATTTTTTTTGACCCTTTTATTGAAACTGTAATAGAGAGAGAGAGAGAGAGAGAGAGAGAGAGAGAGAGAGAGAGAATACATCTTAAATATGCTTATTTCAACTGTACAGAATAAAGAAATGCACCAGGTTCAGGCCTTGGTATAACTGCAGATATGAGATCAACTCATTTCTCACAGATTCATACTACACGGCAGAGAACGCTATGAGAATTACATTTTTTTCCCTCAAATTCAGATTTTTTTTTGTTTTTTAGTAGAGCAGAAAATAAATTCACAAACAATACTTGCGTAGAGCCAGTGCACAAATTTTCTCTCAGTAAACATTCACAGCATGATTGCAAAGCGGTATTTTTCCAGTTATATCTCACGAACAATGCTTCTGAGCGATGTCGGGAGTTTATTTCATTTAACTGTTGTGGAAATAAGACAAAAAAAAAAAAAAGATAACAAATGAAACACCTGCCGGCCAAAGGTAAAACCCAAAGCCACAAATTGAGTTATGTCTGTTTGATGATGCTTTTGTCATTCCCACCCAAGATACACTTGCAGATGTGTCTGGGAGCAAAATAACAAAAGGAGAGGTTATTCTGAGACATAGGTTCAAAACACCTGACATGGTATATCTTTTGTCACTGAAAACACCAGCTGTCACCATGTGTAGAGAATAGCCATTACACAAACTGTCATTTTTCATTGTGGGAAAAGGCAAAAAAAGGCTCTTCATTTCCACTCAAAGTTCCAGTTTAACACCGAGACCATTTGATCTGATGGGGTTTTGAGATTCTCAAGGAACTGACCATTTCGTTAGGAGCTAAAGCGTTTTAGTCCCAGTGAGGTTGAACATTCACTCATTTGGCTTCAATGAAAGATTCCAAAGCCTGTGGTATGACTTATATTGCTGTCCTTCATGTAACTCTCTTAAGTGTGTCACGCAATATACAGAGACAGAAAAAAGTAGACAGAATTATCATAAAGTCCCCATATGTGCCTTCATTGATATTCACACACACACACACACACACAATACACCTTTTTTCTTTTCTTTTTTTTTACATTAAAGTGCTTCGAAATATCTCTCCGACGTGTGGGCCAACGATCACCCGAAAGTCTCTCGGTTTCTCCATTTCTGTTTTTGCAGACGTCGTGGTCCAGGCGAGGCCCCGTTTTCCCAGAGTTCTCAAGGAAGGGCGAGGTGACACCACACTGGAAGTGACATCAAGGTCGTTCTTGCTGGAAGTGACAAGAACAGAAGGCCGGGTCAAAGAGGAGACACGGAGCCAGAGAGAGAGAGAGAGAGAGAGAGAGAGAAACTCAACTGTTTAATTCAGCAAAGATAAGTTTATAACAGACCAATGTTATTTTTTTAACAATCCGTTTGAAAGTACTGAAGTTAGCACTCCATTTTGTTTCTAAGCGCAAGCACGGTGGACGTGGTAACCTGGCAACAACTTTAAAAAAGAACGATGTACACATATGGTCTTGGCCGGTACGGCTGCTACGCTGCCGCTACTGCTCTACACTGTAAAGGATCAGTCTTCTCGCTAACAAGAACTAAACTAGAACCAGAACTAGAACCAACTGACTTATATAGAAAACTAAAAAAAAAAAAGCTTCGTCACGTTAACGAACATGAACCATTGGGCCCATCAAGAGCTGAAAAGCGGTCCAGTACAGAGAGAGCGACTCTTACCTGCATCTTGCTGTAGATCCATGGTAATACGCTGGAGACTTTGGTATAGACGCCAGGCTTGTTGGCACGCCCACATCCAGCTCCCCAGCTTGTCACTCCTGTCAGATACCAGCGCTCGTTATCTCCCTCACACACCAAAGGACCACCACTGTCCCCCTGAGCAGACAGAACAAACAAGTGATTAGAGGGCGTGTAGAAGTCGTCCCGTGAACAGCAGGCTCTAATCTGCAGAGAATACATCAACGAATTTAGGGATCTGTACAGATAGCGAAACCAATTTGTGAAATTGTGTTGCTGTTGTTTGATATAGGACGTGAAGGGATGACAGTTATCCTATGTTTGGAGGCCATGAAAAGTGTATCATTAATACAAGATGTTGAACCCTCAGTATTGCATAAGTGCTTATAAGTATTTATGTGTGTGTATGTGTGTGCACGTGTGCGTGTGTGTGTGCGTGTGCGCACATATGTGTGTGTGCATGTGTGTGTGTCTGTGTGTGTGCGTGTCTGTGTGTTTGTGTGTGTGCATGTGTGCGTGCATGCGTGTGTGTGCATGTGTATGTGTGTGTGTGCATGTGTGTGTGTGTGCCTGTGTGTGTGTGTGTGCACCTGTGTGTGTGTGTGTTTTACAGCGTATATGTTAATCAGTGTGGAGAGATAATGCATTTGCTGGGAACACATGGTCTCCTTTCTTCTCTGAGAGTATCAGGAGGACTGAAACATTTGTGGAGACAGCGGAATAAATCAATGTCAGAAGAATAAGCGCCAATTGAAAAGCATTTAGAGGAAGTGGACCAGAGAAAGGTAAGGTCAGCCCCAGGCCATACCGTGGCCCAGTCTATCGCGCGTTCTGATTGGACGAAAAAAAAAAACAACCTGACATGAATCTCTGCCTCCCTCCAGATCTCCTGCACAAATCATGTTCTTGGAGACGCTGCCTCGGTACACGTTGCTGCTGTTACACACGCGCACGTCGATGATGTTGACGGACACTTCTTTCAGCTCTGTGGAGCCACGGGCTGGTGAGGAAACCCACAGAATCACTCTCCACCAATCAAATAAAGCTCTCATCTAATCTATCTAACTATGTCGCTGTATCCTATAGACAACAAATACGTTGGTTATTGTAATTTTATAACAATTCGGTTCTCACCACTGCTGTAGCGTGTTTTTTCTTTTTTTTTTTTTTATTTCTGTCTCTCATTCTCTTCCCCCCTTGTTTTCATCATTTACCTCCACGATATTTTTTTTTGATATCCCTTGCCTCCTGTTTGCTCCACTTGCTCTGAGTTGTTGGTTATCATACCTGCTCCTTCCTCTGTAGTCCCGAAACCAGACGTCCAGCACTCTGTACCGTGAGCAAAGTTCTGGTCGTAAGCAGGCAGGCAGGCTGGCTGTACAGCATCTGGAGCACACACATGCACGTATGCATGCACGCACACACACACGCACGCACACGCGGACACACACATGGACACACACATGCACACATGCACACACAGACATTCACATGCACACACACACACACACACACACACACACACACACACACACACACAGACACGACCAAATATGATTTACCTTCCTGCAGGAAATTAGGAACAGATACATCCTTCCAAATTCAAATCACATGAATATATCCTAAATGTCAATGCAACGTTTCATGAGTTTTTGGACGCGCGCCCAGACTCACTTGAGAATTCCACAGGGCGGGTGAGTTTCATCAGAGCGATGTCATAGTCGTTAGTGAATCTGTTGTAGTTTTCATTCACAATGATTTTTTGCACAGAATACGGATTCTGGAGGTTATTCTGGGACACTGCCCCCCCGTACACCTGCCAGTTTCTGGGGTCCCTGGAAGACGGTGTTGTGCTGTAGCAAAATGAAAAAACGAACGGTGACATGATCACTCAACCCCAGTCTAATTATTTATATTTCAGACAAACAATATATTTCAATGCATCATTTAAATGCTTTTGTCTGTGTCTCTTGTGAAGACAATGCATGTCTGTCTAATAGGGATGTCATTTTCGTTTGTTTGGTGGACACCCTATGATGTCTACATAATGATATCAATGTGACTTGATGTGCTTGTTTAAAAATGACACTGTTTAGCATGCCTGGCTTGTGGAGACCTAATTTTTGTCCTGTGGGAAGAGCGTGTGTTTGTTTTCCCGCCTAACGGGGACGTCGTTGACTTTACGAGCAGACTCTTTGTTTGTGTGACGTATGTTATTTCTAGCTGTTTGTGGGGGAGAGTGCTGTGTGAGCGCTGACCTAGGAAAACAGTGGGCGGCCGTCACAACAAAGTCCGGCGAGATGAGAGACCCCCCGCAGACGTGCGAACCGCTGAAGTGCAGGCTGAGCTGCCAAGGCCACTGTCCCAGTTTTGCGGTGGCGCCCCCTATGATCCTGGAGGTGGACTGCTGTTTTCCACAGTCTGAAATGAAAACCAGAAACAGTGAGCAGTTCACACCCTCTGTGTGGCTATAAATCAGAACGGTGCCTTAACGCACTGACGACATCTCGTTAACTCTTAAATGAAACTCTTAAATGGCACCAAAACACAATTTACGCAGCAGGGCGTTCCACATGAAGTCTCACGGCAGCTGCTTTCAGACGGAGAATTAGGCGCCATCGTATAAGATCCATGACTTCATAAAGAATGCTCCTTCAGCCAATCTGTTATTCATTAATAACTGGATATTTCATGTTCCTGTGTTTGCTCTGGAGCTGCTTATTCTCTCAGGCACATACGCCCTTACATCATTGACAGTATGTCGTATCCAAACGAGCCCCAAAGTTTTATATTTCATGTCTTAACATGTCATCTCCTAATGTTTATCACGTTCTATGTCATCCATCAGCCTGTGAGCTCATGTGTGGGTATGTAAGTTCAAGCAAGAGGTAGACAGAGAAAGTGTCCTGGGGGCTATTCCAGAAAGTGGGTTTAGTGAAAACTCTGAGTTAATAGAGGAGTCCTATGGCTTCATTCTCCTAGCAAAACAAAGCCATGAGGCTCTTCTATTAGGAGGTTTACTACTTGTTCTGAGTTAACTAACTCAGAGTTTTCACTAAACCCGCTTTCTGGAATAGCCCCCTGTTGTTATTGTTGTTGTTGTAGTTGTTGGTGTGTGTGTGTGTGTGTGTGTGTGTGTGTGTGTGAATGTGTGTTTGTGTGAGTGAGTGAGTGAGTGAGTGAGTGTGGGAGAGAGAATGACTAGCTGAACTATTTTTAAGAAACATTAGGTAAAGCATTGCAAAAATCTATGACAATGAAGTGGCCTGAGTTCATCCAATCAATATGGTCATAGCACACTGCACAGCACTACACAAAGTGATTTTGTCTCCTTAATCATTGATCAAATACAAGTTAAGCTTGTTAATCTCTCCAGTCCTACACATCAGGGGAAGAATTCACAGTGTCACTCTGAATAATGTCCAGTCAGACAATACATAGTAGTTATAGATTTCAAAACAGATAAAAAAAAGACAGAAATCGAATATGAAGTACGAGTCTCTCTTGTTTTGGGAAGACCTGAGACTTACCTACACACTGCAGGGAGACAGTCTTTTGGTTGGGACAGGACGTGCTGTAAAAGAGAGGAATGACAATGAATCGTGAAAATGAACTCATGTCTTCAGTAACAGTTTTCATAAGCAGACTTGGGCCATTTCAGTTGGCAGGAGGACAGATGGTACAGATCTGAATGACTGTGGTAATGCCACCCATTCTCAGAGGATTACAGAGGTAGAGACGCAAGTCCCTAATTTGGGAGTTAGGGTGGAAACGGAGACGGGGAGCCGTGTGTAGTAGACTCAGGTGCTCGGAGACGCGTCCTCCTTACCTGACGTTGACCAGACCCTGGATGGGCAGAGCTGCCCTGGGCCTTAGGGTCAGGGCAGTGGACGGTTCACTCTGTAGCTCACTGGACTGGTATGATCTGAGAGATTCACGGACATGCACACACACGCATGCACACGCACACGCACACGCACACACACACACACACAGAGCACATGATCTATAGAATCTCTATTTACATTAAAAGGGTTTTTCTTTTCATTGGAAGGATGACATAGAGTAAAAAAAGTGAAAATTAATCAAACATTTTATCTGTATTACACAAAATCATTGCATAGGACACACATACATGACTATGCATGTATATGATGGCTGTAGATGTACTTTCAGGAATAAATGGCTGCATAGCCATGCTAAACAAGTCAGAGACACATTTAATAGCTTTCCTGTCTCCATACAAACTTCCAAGTAGTAACAACAACTCCAGGTTTGTTATAATAATAATAATAATAATAATAATAATAATAATAATAATAATAATGATAAATAAAAAGTTTGTAGCAGTAGGAGTATAATTAGTAATTAGTGGTAGTGCAAATAGTAGTGGAAGTAGTAGTTATATCATCTTCTTGGTAATGATAACAGTAAACTGAGTGTGTGATGTTGGATAACTGAGATGGTAATGATAACAGTAAACTCAGTGTGTGATGTTGGATAACTGAGATGGTAATGATAACAGTAAACTGAGTATGTGATGTTGGATAACTGAGATGGTAATGATAACAGTAAACTGAGTGTGTGATGTTGGATAACTGAGATGGTAATGATAACAGTAAACTCAGTGTGTGATGTTGGATAACTGAGATGGTAATGATAACAGTAAACTGAATGTGTGATGTTGGATAACTGAGATGGTAATGATAACAGTAAACTCAGTATGTGATGTTGGATAACTGAGATGGTAATGATAACAGTAAACTGAGTGTGTGATGTTGGATAACTGAAATGGTAATGATAACAGTAAACTCAGAGTGTGATGTTGGATAACTGAGATGGTAATGACAGTAAACTCAGTGTGTGATGTTGGATAACTGAAATGGTAATTATAACAGTAAACTCAGAGTGTGATGTTGGATAACTGAGATGGTAATGATAACAGTAAACTCAGTGTGTGATGTTGGATAACTGAGATGGTAATGATAACAGTAAACTCAGTGTGTGATGTTGGATAACTGAGATGGTAATGATAACAGTAAACTCAGTGTGTGATGTTGAATAACTGAGATGGTAATGATAACAGTAAACTGAGTGTGTGATGTTGGATAACTGAGATGGTAATGATAACAGTAAACTGAGTGTGTGATGTTGGATAACTGAGATGGTAATGATAACAGTAAACTGAGTGTGTGATGTTGGATAACTGAGATGGTAATGATAACAGTAAACTCAGTGTGTGATGTTGGATAACTGAGATGGTAATGATAACAGTAAACTCAGAGTGTGTGATGTTGAATAACTGAAATGGTAATTATAACAGTAAACTGAGTGTGTGATGTTGGATAACTGAGATGGTAATGATAACAGTAAACTCAGTGTGTGATGTTGGATAACTGAGATGGTAATGATAACAGTAAACTGAGTATGTGATGTTGGATAACTGAGATGGTAATGATAACAGTAAACTGAGTGTGTGATGTTGGATAACTGAGATGGTAATGATAACAGTAAACTCAGTGTGTGATGTTGGATAACTGAGATGGTAATGATAACAGTAAACTCAGTGTGTGATGTTGGATAACTGAGATGGTAATGATAACAGTAAACTGAGTGTGTGATGTTGGATAACTGAGATGGTAATGATAACAGTAAACTCAGTGTGTGATGTTGGATAACTGAGATGGTAATGATAACAGTAAACTGAGTGTGTGATGTTGAATAACTGAAATGGTAATTATAACAGTAAACTGAGTGTGTGATGTTGGATAACTGAGAGGGTAATGATAACAGTAAACTCAGTGTGTGATGTTGGATAACTGAAATGGTAATGATAACAGTAAACTGAGTATGTGATGTTGGATAACTGAAATGGTAATGATAACAGTAAACTCAGTGTGTGATGTTGGATAACTGAGATGGTAATGATAACAGTTAACTCAGAGTGTGATGTTGGATAACAGAAATGGTAGTGATAACAGTAAACTGAGTGTGTGATGTTGGATAACTGAGATGGTAATGATAACAGTAAACTGAGTGTGTGATGTTGGATAACTGAGATGGTAATGATAACAGTAAACTCAGTGTGTGATGTTGGATAACTGAGATGGTAATGATAACAGTAAACTGAATGTGTGATGTTGGATAACTGAGATGGTAATGATAACAGTAAACTCAGTGTGTGATGTTGGATAACTGAGATGGTAATGATAACAGTAAACTCAGTGTGTGATGTTGGATAACTGAGATGGTAATGATAACAGTAAACTGAGTGTGTGATGTTGGATAACTGAAATGGTAATGATAACAGTAAACTCAGAGTGTGATGTTGGATAACTGAGATGGTAATGATAACAGTAAACTCAGTGTGTGATGTTGGATAACTGAAATGGTAATGATAACAGTAAACTGAGTGTGTGATGTTGGATAACTGAAATGGTAATGATAACAGTAAACTCAGAGTGTGATGTTGGATAACTGAGATGGTAATGACAGTAAACTCAGTGTGTGATGTTGGATAACTGAAATGGTAATTATAACAGTAAACTCAGAGTGTGATGTTGGATAACTGAGATGGTAATGATAACAGTAAACTGAGTGTGTGATGTTGGATAACTGAGATGGTAATGATAACAGTAAACTCAGTGTGTGATGTTGAATAACTGAGATGGTAATGATAACAGTAAACTGAGTGTGTGATGTTGGATAACTGAGATGGTAATGATAACAGTAAACTGAGTGTGTGATGTTGGATAACTGAGATGGTAATGATAACAGTAAACTCAGTGTGTGATGTTGGATAACTGAGATGGTAATGATAACAGTAAACTGAGTGTGTGATGTTGGATAACTGAGATGGTAATGATAACAGTAAACTGAGTGTGTGATGTTGGATAACTGAGATGGTAATGATAACAGTAAACTCAGTGTGTGATGTTGGATAACTGAGATGGTAATGATAACAGTAAACTCAGAGTGTGTGATGTTGAATAACTGAAATGGTAATTATAACAGTAAACTGAGTGTGTGATGTTGGATAACTGAGAGGGTAATGATAACAGTAAACTGAGTGTGTGATGTTGGATAACTGAGATGGTAATGATAACAGTAAACTCAGTGTGTGATGTGGGATAACTGAAATGGTAATGATAACAGTAAGCGGAGTGTGTGATGTATATGATGTATGCGTGTAGCTGAAATGAAAACAGATTAAGAGCCGTTTACTTTCTGAAGCCCAGCTGAGCACAGGTCTGGTCTGCGTAGCTCTGGTCCCAGCCCTGATAACATACTGGAAGGAAACGTCCATCCTTGGAGGTTCTGATCTGCAGAACTCCGTCCAGTCCAAACCTTACTGAAGGTTGAAGAGAGAAGTGCAGTTAAGGATGTGTGGTTTATGAATGTGTAATTAATAGTGTATTAATAGCGCACACAGTACTGCCACATTATGCCTATTCTGTTTATTTGTTCATTCACTCAAGAGACTGCAACCCCACATCGGCATGCAATTAATAAATAATAAATAATACTTTCATTCCTCAAAAAAAAAGAATATACAAAGTGATAAGCACAAATAAACCAAAAGATGGACCCAAGAAACCTTTTTAGAGAGCTATTTCATCCATTTTCATAATGTAATTGTCTACATTTACCAGTGTGTGTGTGTGTGTGTGCGTGCGTGTGTGTGCGTGCATGCATGTGTGTGTCTGTGTGTGTGTGTGTGTGTGTGTGTGTGTGTGTGTGTGTGTGTGTGAGTGTGTGTGTGTGTGTGTTTGTGTGTGTGTGTGTGTGTGTGTGCATATGTGTCTGTGTGTGTGTTTGTGTGTTTGTGTGCGTGTGCATGTGCGTGCGTGTGTGTGTGTGCGTGCATGCATGTGTGTGTCTGTGTGTGCGTGTGTGTGTGCATGTGTGTGTGTGTGTGCATGTGTGTGTCTGTGTGTGTGTTTGTGCGCGTGTGCATGTGTGTGTGCATGTCCTTGCGTGTGTGTTTGCGTGTTGATTTTGTGTGTGTGGGCGTCTACGGCTGATAACTGACCACAGTTGGTCTCGTCGCTGGCCTGTTGGCAGTCGCGGAGTGCGTCACACTGCACACTGGAGTTGGAACAGGTGTCAGGCGTCGTCATGCTCCACTGCTTCTCGTCCTCTGGCTCCTCCCCCTCCGTTTCACCGTGCTCAATGATCACCGTGTTGGCCCGCCCGATCCCATAATGGACTGCTCAGTCAGAAAAAGAAGGATCATAGTAGATTTGAAGAAGAATATACAGAGAGAGAGAGAGAGAGAGACAGAGAGTGAATGAGAAAAACAAATATTTGGGTGTAGCAGGTGGAACTGTACGCTGTCAAAATGCAGTACACTGCCAGAAACTGAGTGCGTACATGAATGCATAAATAGACCATATGGATGTCCCCTACCTCCTAGCCAGATGGCGACCGCAAAGAAGCCCAGTAGGATAACAGTTGCTCCTAATGCTCCATAACACTGTCCACGCCGCTCACAGCACTGCCTTCTCTTACCACTAGGGGGTGCTAGTGAGAGCAAGACCATATGGACATGAGCGAACTTTTATAGAAGAACCTGTACAATAATTGCCACTACAGAAGGCCTTGGATAATGAGAGAACTGTTTGATTTTATGAATTCATGAATGTTTGGAAAGTGCAAACTAGCCGTTGTCATCAACAACAACTGCACTGAGAGAATCTGCTCTGGCCCAAGACCCTCTGATGGTCTCTTCTATCCCCAGCCTTCATGTTTATCAAATCAAACCTCATTTACTATGTAACGCCTGATGTGTGTATGACTGCAGGGATGTGTGATAAAGAAACATCTCTAAGTTATTATTTAAAAAACCATGCAAAGATTTTAGACTTGTGACCTAGATTTTTAAAAAAAATTCAAGATTTTTAGAAACGAGTAGCCAGGCCACTTGTTGTCTTTAAATGCGTGTTAGATGTGTTTGGTTCAGAGTGCATTTTGGGGGAATACATACGGATGTCCCGCTGGGTGACTACAGGCGGGGAAACGGGTGGAGGAGGTTGGGGGATGTAGTATGGTAGCCCCCCCGGCCCAACTCCATAGGCCTGCCCATACACAACCTCCTCGTAGGGTTTAAGGGGGGGCTGAGTGTGTACTGCAACACTGTAGTAGGGAGGGGGAGGATCGCTCTGGAAAGTGAAAGAACGACAGAGTAAAACGAAAATGCATCGTTATTCAAGGCTTTTATCCAGAGCATATTACAGACACTGTTTTCTTTGTGCAGAGATAGCGTTGGCAATGAGAGATTATCCTCGAACACGAGGGCTTGAACCCGCAACCCTTCAATTAAATGGGCTTCAAACTCTGCTACTACATGGCTGGCAGCAGAGTGTGAATTAGACAGTTACAATCGGGGGGGGGGGGGGGGGGGGGGGGGGGGGGGTCAGTGTCTTCTCCAGGGCTATTATGTTGGATATATAAATGTTTCGACCCACTCCGACCTGTTTTTTTTAGGGGGGTCCAAGTCTTAATTAGGGAGGGTCAGACCCAAACCCCACCCCCCCCCCCCCCCAAACCGGTAATTCGAGACATGGCTAACAGTCCCTACTGACAGAAAAGAGAGCACTGCTACTTGCTTTTTCCTTTTTAAAGGCCTAAACCAAGACAGACGTGCTCCAAGTTATCGGGCAGGCTTGTCAAGCTCACCTTAGCTGAATGTAATGTGGTCTTGACCCAGCAGTAACCTTCAGGATTATTCTTTGAGTGCATACTTTGTACGTGACAAGAAGGTTTCCACTGGAACACCTGTATTCAAAAACCCGTTCACTTTGACTGCCCCTCCACTGTAGGCATCAATGAGGCGATTAAAAAGTAAGCGAGATGGAGAGGTATGAAAAAATACACGAGCGGGTCAGTTTCCTTGATTGTGAAGTCAGGGAAAGTGCAATTACGTCGGTTCATTATATAGAGTGGGTGTGGGAAAGATAGACATAACGTAATTCTAGACAACGTAATTCACACGAACTGCTCATATACATAGAGATCGTTTCAGATCCAAAGGAAGAGTGTCAATCTAAAGGTCTGAACAATGCTGGGCGTTTGAATTGGGTGCTTAGACTACACTACAATGGACGAAATATCTCTGAAAAGCAGTTACCTACGATGAGATCCGTCCGTTATGTCAGAAATAGGATTTGTACGAGGATGAAATAGCATGATACACCTGAGACTCCCGGCAACAAAAAGAATATTGTCTCGGAGGTGTTGTTTTGATAACATTCATGGAAACGTTCTTCGTTTCGTCTTCAGCTGTTCCCAAAGTCATGTGCCTGGTCACGTGATTTAATCTATTTCTGTTTTCGAGATCAATCTTTCTGAAATAAAACCAAAAGAAGGGATTCGTGCCAGCCTTGGACAAACATGTCTGCTTATCTTATTGCTGGAATACTCGTGTGGTTAGAGCCAATGACACGGGCACATGACAAGTTTCCAGGCAGTAGGTGAAAACCACGAACAATCAGCCATGCTAGTCGCTTAAGCATTTCTCTAACATCAACTCTTGTCTATGCCCTGCATAAACAGCAGCCCGGTTTGGATGGAGGGCCCCTTCTCCCTACAGGTCAAAAGGACAGTTCATTGTATAGCTTCTCTAACCCTCTATCTGAAGGAAACATTGTCCTAAGAGGAACACCTCTGGTACTACGTTCCAGACATGCCTAAGGGCAAGATGCCATTCACGTACCCAGGTCTGACTCATCAACCTGACTTTGAGTTTGACAACACAGCACCGCACTGTTCACCTGTCTGATTCAGACTAAAAAGTGATGGGTTTCAGAGACGTACCAGGAAGAATAAGGCACCCACATTCCCTTTCCTGGTAAGTCACATTTTTTTTTCACTGTCTGATGAGTGAAAAAGAAACTGAGCGTACAAGGAAAGACTGTCTAAGTACATATTTTAGTTAACACAAAGTCATTCTCACAAAAAAAAAAGTGTTTTGTAAACTATGCTGCTGAACCAGATGCTCTTTAGGCTCGGGTGGTTACGCCTCTGTAATGTGACAAGTCTTGTTCAGAGATACTTTTCTCTTTCTAAACCTGGGGTCCTCTTTATAAATTCACATGGGCGTGTTAACCTAAAATAAGCAGCAACACCACATTCTATAACAGTGCCTCATATATGTGTGTGTATACATATAATATAACATAATACAATATACACCATGTACACCACACACACACACACACACACACACACACACATATATATATATATATGCAAGTTTCTTAGACTTTTTATACATGTTCACACATGGACACTAACACACACACACACACACACACACACACACCCCTAAACCCTAATGTCTACGGTCAGGGTATTGTGTGTGTGTGTGTGTGTATGTGTGTGTGTGTGTGTGTGTGTGTGTCTGGAAACATATCAAAGGAAATGTCAAAGTATATTTGAGGAAATGTCAAATTGTAGGGTCTTCTTTTTTCAGTGATCTGGTCCCATTGTTTACACGCTCTGAAACCGGTGTTTGCTCTGGTCAGCAGTGTTTACCCACAGGATAAGGCTCGAGTGAACACATTCCGTCTGACTGCTAACAGTCACTTGTTGAGGGTACACTGGAACAGCTTACTTTTTCTCTCTCCATTGTCACTGGGATGTAATGATCAACCAGCACAGTTCTTGAGAAAACAGGCCTTTGTGAAGTTTTAAACTCAATGTTCAAACCGAAGGACAGTCTCAGAGCTTCTGAGATTTCATTACATGTTTTTGAATCCATGTGATGAGCTGCCATAATAATATCAACCTTTTTTTTTTCTCCTTTAAAATGGGGATAATGTGTAATTACCTGGGTGGGACACTCTTGTCTCAAAGACCTGGGTGTCACCTTTCACCCTCCCCTCGGTCAAAACAGGCGACTGATACATACATTGAAACGGTCATTTAAATACACAAATGCTTCTATGACCATTTGATGATGATGTACATTGGACGTCTGCGGTCTCTTTGGAGAAGGTGGTATCTGTTGGAGAGCTGACCTAATAACAGAAACAGTCGCTAATCTAAGGTTAGCACCATGGAGATGGCCCTGCTTACACTGTTTCATAAGATGTTTTCAATATCTGAGATCTCAGATTTCAGTTCGTCCATAGGCATCAGGCGGCGTGAGTAACAAAGCTGTGCATCTCAAGGCCGGAAGAACAGGTTTGCTCGAATTCCCAACAATCTTTTTCAAAGCACAAACTCAACACAATGTGAAACTATTACCATGAAGCCGCAGATTTCGTTTTGTGTTCACAGTAAACAAGATCTTTTGGGGAAAGAAAAGAAGAAGAAGAAGAAGAAGAAGAAAAGATTTTTTATGGGTAATATATAAAATAACAGACTTGTAAAAACAGAGTAAGAGGACATCGAAAGCCCGGAAGGATCCGTGACATCCATATTTCTTGAGTCGCGGTTGTCTTGAATTACACACAGAGACGGTTTTTTGACTATGTCCACATACGATCTCGAAGTTTCTCATACACCTTACATCCTCAAACACACACTGAGCGCATTACACACACACATTCCAACATTAGACTATTATAAACTAATTCTATAGGGACGAATGTGACGTTTTGCTCTATGTCACTCCATATGTTTCACACCATATGTCTTTTGCATTGATTCAACAAGGAAGTCTAAAAGCAGCACTGAACAGCTGCAATACTGAAACAAACAAACAAACAAATATTTATAAAAAAAAAAAAAGAAGTGTTTTTGAATCAGTGCGCTGTTTATAAGGTTGTTAGATGATGCAGCTACAGATGTGTTCGTATAAATATATCTGTTCAGCTTCCATAGGGTAAGTTCTTGCCTTGCTTTCCCTTCAACTCTAATATCTATGACAACCACAATGGGATAAGCAACACTGATACACGGGTGACTTGATAATCAGACTTCCACATTTGCCTGTTTCCACTACCATTGTAACTACAGCAACATAACCAGAATGCTACAGAACTTTCATACTCAAGTCATATTCAAGTCAGGATCGTAAATTATACTAACCTTACTTGTGAATAGGGTTTTGATAATCTTTTAGCCATAGTAGACCGCAAGCTATTTGTCACACACACGCACGCTCATACGCACGCACACACACACACACACACGCTTGATGAAACAGATTAACAAATGAGAGTTCTAATCAAAACTCTTGAGCATTGAGTTGGATCTCTTACCGGGTCATTCTTTGCCATCGGACTCTGGGAAGACAAACGCTGCCAAGCTGACCGTATGTAGATGGGTGGGACCTTTCTCCAGAGTCCCGGAGGAACAATGAAGTTCTCATTTCAATGTGGATCTGACCTGCATCCCTAGAGACAGGTAGGCCAACCCACTGCCCACCCCCCCTCTCCCTCCCTCCCTCCCCCACTCACTCACTCTCTCTCTCACTCTTTAAGTCTTTCATTCTTCTCTCTTTCACACAGGAGAGATGAAAATCATGTGTCAGTGTTACACCTGCCAGACCAGTTTCACGGTAATGAGTGATTTACACCTCAGGCAACAACACCGTGGGTCAGGTGACAAAACACAAACCCTTTATGTTCTCCATCCTAAAACGACTAACCGCCAAGTGGGCTCAAACATCGCCTCTCAGTTTACTAACCAAAAACCCGACATGATTTTACATTAAAACATCAGTGGTCTCAATTTTTTTTCCATGTTCTAGTTGTTTTACTTTAGATATTCTGTTTCTTATTTTAGACTTGCTGAGATGGCAGAGCAAACTGCATAATTCATATACGCTTTAATATATATATATATATATATATACACACATACACACACACACACTCACACACACACACATATATATATGTATTGCTCATATATTCCTTTTAAGATTCTGTCATGCCACAAAACTAGTGCATCATTCATTCTCTGTACAATAACTGCGAACATTCTGAAATATTCAGTAGAAATATTCATGAGAGTGATGCAAGGGAGTGCAATGCCGTCTTAATAAAATGCAGATTAGCAAAAGACACCTCAGCAATGAAGCTGATCTACTAAATTAGGTGGCTATATGTATATATGTGTGTGTGCGTGTGTGTGTGTATGTGTGTGTGTGTGTGTGTGTGTGAGAGAGAGAGAAACACACTAGTGGTAAGCTTGGAGGTACGCTTAGGAATGAGGGAACGGTAATTCAAAGATTATGAGTTTGCGTCTCTACATAATGAATTGGATCCCCCAGAATAGTTCTCTTAGGACCCTTGTATACTGCTACTGAACCTTCAAGAAAGAAATGAAGCCCTTGTTGCTGGGGGGGGGGGGGGGGACTTGACTGTGATTCATTCAGAAGCAAAAATGAAGACTAATGGCATCAGCAATAGTTCGCGATTCATGATAAGGTTTGCGGCTGATGATGACGCAGTTTGGTGTCACTTATCGCATTTTCAGACCGAATCACTGAGTGAACGCATGAAGACTTGGTGAGAACAGAAGACAATACCGCGTCTTTACCGGCTTTGGGCAGATTTACCTCTGAACATTAACATGCTGCTTTTTTTTTTTTTTAATGACACCTTAATAATAATCATAAAAAGCTATCAAAGTTCACAGGGAACAGTAAGTTACCATAGTGCTCTTAATTAACAGTGAATGTGGGGGGTGGGGGGGTTGGGGAACATAAACATTTTGCGTTGCAGTTAAAGTTGAAGTAAATCAAACAAATCTCAAATTTGATAAAGAGGGGTTGGATGGCCATAAATGAGAAGCAGGGGAAACCCTGTCATCTACTGCACTGTATAGAACTCATTGGGTCATACCCTTGTTAACAATATGTTCCTTTTATGTAAACCACATTTTAAACTTATACGCACGCATACCCTTGTTAACAATATATTCCTTTTATGTAAACCACATTTTAAACCTATACACATGCAAACAGGGTAACATAGAAGTAGATGTAGAAGTCACTACAATCTAAATAGAATAGAATAGAATCTCCATGATCGCAGGTGCACACACACACACACACACACACACACACACTGTGAGCAGTGAATGTAACACCTGTGTTTAACCCATCCTACACTCCTGGTAGTGCGCGCACACACACACACACACACACACACACACCAGACGCAGGAGCAGTGGGCAGCACACCTGCGACCGGGGAGCAGTTGGGGGTTAAGTGCCTTGCTCAAGGGCACTTGAGCTGTGGAAGTTGAGGGAGGGGAAAGCCCAGTACACCCACTCCACTTGCCCACATTTTTCCTGCCAGGCCCAGGGGACTGAACCAGCAATCTTCTCAAAACTCAAATATAACGTATTTTACAATAATTCAGTTTGATTTAAAGGTCAAAGATAACGTATTTTACAATAATTCGGTTTGATTTAAAGGAATACAGAGATGAGAAGAGAAAGAACAGCCTCTTAACTCTGCATGCTCTGCCACACTACTGAGGGCGCATCACTGCTATTCTTCACCACAAGGGGGCGGTGTGATGTAGTGTTACTGAATAAGATTAAAAACTGAGGACTGAGGACAAGGCCATGCTACCCCAGTGAGGAAAAGAGTACATTTATGAGGGAGAAAGAGGGAGAGAATATGTGTGTGTATGCGTATGTGTGTGAAAGAGAGAGAGGGAGAGAGAGAGAGAGAGAGAGAGAGAGAGGGAGAGAGAGAGAGAGAGAGAGAGAGAGAGAGAGAGAGAGAGAGAAACTGAGCTGCTGAAACATTGTTAGATAGATTTCTTCAAACACGTAACAACCCTTCAAAATTCTTACAAATGTCACGTTTGACAGAAACCACAGACCACAGTCTAAGAGAGGAAGAACAAAAAAAATCCCCTGTTTTTAACCGAAAAGCGAAGTTCCTCCCTCAAATCGCTTGAGCATGACTTAATGGAGAGGTCGCCCCCACTCTACCCCAACAAAAAAAAAAATGTCAGCGGCATCTCCACTGCCTCACTGACCTATTTCCACGAGTTCAGTTTCTTTGATGATAACACCTTTTAAAAAGAAGCCACTCAAACCGAAACTTTTATGATGTTTTCATGAAAAGTTCTGCAGGTTTGGCATTTCGGGATCATTTTTTTTTCAAACAATGTAAAACCACCTCAGACTCCGTGCTTTCTTGTGCAGTTAGGCGTGCCCAAAAAAAAAAAAACGACACCAAATGAAGACTCGATTTATGTTCCCGCTTCTGAACCTCGTTTGGCGTCCGGGCGCCTGGCCGCCTGGCCGCTGGTTGACCTCTCGGGCCGATTCAGCGTTCCTGCTGCTTTTAGAAGAGGTGTTATGCGAGAGGGCCCAGATCATCAGGCAACCAAAAATAAAGCCTGAGTTGTTTCAACAGGTCGTGGTGCTCACTGCCTTATCTAACACATAGACAGGTGTCGTGATAAGTTTCTCTCATTGAGAGGAACCCGTTCTCTGCTTGTCTGTGCCACAGAGCGCCACCATGTGGTTAAACTGAGAATCATACCCACAGCTCAAGCCTTCGAAGACATAGCCTATGAAAACTGAGTCTTTGGGTTAACAAGGAGCACCATCTCTTACAAATGACATCCAGAATTTAATGATTATTTAATGATTGCAGCAATGGCATGATAGGATAATAACATTTCCGCTGTACGTCGAAATGGTCCAGTTTCTACAAAAAATTAAAGTCTAAACAGCTGCCATACATAAAATGACTCAAAATCTTTTGATTAAAAAAAAAAAATCACAGAGCTAGAAAAAGTTAAAAAACAACGTTTTAATCTTATAATCTCCCAGGTGAGAAAGCATACATTTATGTAGAAAGCACAAGTTCACATTTGAATATTTTTAAAAAGTACATAATCACAGTAAAGAGTGTGACCGCTTGCAGTTTTCAGCTGTTGAGAGACTAGGGAGAGGTCATGAGAATGCTGTTAATGATCACGCGTGAGGGGGAAATCCAAAAACATTCAAGTGTTTCCTTGTCACTGATAAAACGATCATTTTGATTTGTGAGCGGAAGATGAGAAGCCAATGGCACTTTGCCTGTGTTATATGTTCTATAATCAATGATGCGTCTATGCCTGTACCATATATGCATTAAGCTTCAGTAATAACAATCACAAGAAAGACATCTAAAATAAAACTTTCAGTGGGACAACCACGCAAACACGCATAACACACACATAACATCGAAAGCTGGTTTAGATCCAAAGGCCTTTGATACTTTAGATATTGATGGAGTGGATTTTTTTTCCCAAATATACATATTATTTACTACAGAAACCAATAAATGTTTTTCATGTTGTGTGTCATAAATGTCCACTGGTCACATTATGTCCTTATTGTTCAAGGCTGGAAGCGTCTGCTCTGACAGGGAAAAAAATCAGGCCATCATATAGTCCAACTTCACTATCAGTATTAGCTTATGTCTATACTAGAAGGATCTGTTTGTGCCAATAGTTTCGTTATGAGGTGTGTTCAAACATTATACTGATGGAGAAGGCAATAGTCCTTGTTTCCTGTTGGCTTTGTCCACCATAACATATCATGTGTACTTTTAGACCACAATTGTGGAAGGGACTTTTCCATCTGTTGATGCTTTCGCTATTTTGCCTCTTCATCACGCTGCTCACTTAGGTCTGGTGCGAGAAGAACATTCTCAATAAATCTTTCTTTGCAATTCACGTCTTGTCCGTGTCTTAGCGGATCGGTATATTTTGGATTTTTCCGGATAAAGTTGACTTTGCAAAAACTTGACAGGAGTCAACGCTGACAGCTTTTAATTGGCTCACTCAAAGAGATGAATTTGCCTAACGCTCCCATGTTGATCAATCAGTCAGAACAACAAGACCAGGATGATAAACATGATAAAGAGCTATTTAAAGTCTTACACAAAAAGCCAAAGCTGAATGTTTATGAAGAGAAACAGAGGCCATGAACTCTGGAATGTGGCTTTATTAGCGTTCTCTTGTGAAGTGCTATTTTTTGCATCCTTCTTCATTTACAGTTAACTCATAATCATTTTTTCCATAATGTCTTTTCACTGATAAATTGAAGTGCAACCCCATAACCCCGCCACACCACACACAAAGACACTCGCACACATACGCTTATGAATACACACACACACACGCACACACACGCGCGCGCACACACACACACACACACACACACACGCACATGCTCACACAGACACAACGAGAAGAACAAGCGATAAAGAAGAGATGTCTCGTGTCTGGAGTTGGGGAGTGAGTTATGAACAACAGCTGTTGACCTTTCAAAGAGAGGAAAGTGAAACTGCACACACACATACACACACACACACACACACACAAACATACGCATACATGTGCGCACACACACACACACACACACACAAACATACGCATACATGTGCATGCACACACAAACGCACGCACACACACATACATGCGTGCACACACACACATGTGCAAACACACGCATAGGCGCGAATGCACGCACATGCACGATGTTGCCCTAAGGCGACATATTCCTAGTGCAAATTCACATCCGAGTTTTTCATTTCCAGTTCCCTTTAACGTCATTTCACATAAACATTTATTGTCAGGTTGACCTAATTTTACACAATTACACCTGTCTGACCTACTCTCTGACACTTCTCATATACTTTCTGAGTAAGTCTATGAAGGACTGAAATGTGTGTTCATTCTGTATCATATATTTGTCCTCCACTGCGTGTTGTATTGCTGAATACGGTAATATATTGGTTGCAGAGTAAAAGAACAACAGTTGCTGAAAAATCTTGAGTAGGCCTATTAGTTAAAAATGGCGCATTAAACTTCTTGAAAACTGTATACTGAGTTGAGTACTGAAAACTAGTTACTTGTCCTTTGCACCTGTCTTCTGTTCACATACACCGCATTCAATTAGTTTTTATTTATTTATTTATTTATTTATTTCATTTGTATGAATAACCTTGTTTTTTCTATTAGTTCTTTGCGAAGTCTTGTCCTTTCTAACAACGCTGCTGTGAGCGTTACTCCTGTGATTTCCGACGCGCGCCTATCTGTGAGCGTACCTTAGGAAACCAAGGGAAAATATGAGTTTTTTTTTAATGGGTTAGATCAAAGACAGAAAAAGCGAGACATGGGGATAAATAACATATTTGGTAAAGAGTCGTTTAAAGGCTCATGCGAACTGATCTAAAACAACACGTTCACGTTCGGAAACGAGGAAAATCATATAGAAACAGAAGACGTGACCACATGAAAGCAGCTTTATTATCGCTCTCATGCGAAGTGCCATTTGTGCACAACGCTATTTTTTCTGTACTCCTTTCCTTTCCTACGACACCGTATCTCCATTTATTTGTAATGAACTCAGACTCCATGGTGTTTTCACTGGTAAACTGAAGTACAACCATGCCACACTAAACTGATAGATACTCTCTCACACACACACAGAGGAGGGAGAGAGAGAGGGAGACAGAGAGGGGGGGGGGGGGGGGGGGTTAAGCCTGTTTGACTCGTGACTGTGGCATCTTACAGTCGTGGTTTAATCATCAATTCGCACACTTCTCTGCACAGGTTCAGAACAAAGAGACATACATTAGCACCCACTTGCAAGTAGACTGAGATTGTTATGGAGATGCTTGAAATTAAGTTAAAACGTTAAAATGAATGACTCGCGAATAAAAATAGTTTATTGATTGATTTGTTTTAAATAAAGGCTGTGGACAAAATGCTGAACAAAACAGCTGAACAAAACAATGCAAAAAGAAGGAAAAACACAAATAAGAAGTAACGCTTTGGAGGGGGGGGGGGTGTAGCTCATGCAGAATACTGCAAAAACAGGAACAGGACGTTTATTGAGAGAACGAAAACACCCCGAGACCGAAAGAAAGAGTTCACGAGCGCGTAAACGTCCGAGCGAGCAAGCGAAGGGGGGGAGAGAGAGAGCGAGAGAGAGAGAGAACGGAAGCGTGTAGCGTAGGCGTGAAGAGGAGTGTCTGATTTGACAGCAGCTATGAGTACAGCCTAACTACGACACCGCAAACAGTGTATATAGAGAGGGCGAGTTAGACACTCCCGCTTTTGGCTTGGTCGGCTGACTCACCGGCCAACGGGGATCACAAGAATCTCCCCAGACACCTTTTCAACAAGCTCCCGCCCGCACAAGAGATATCTTTTCATTCTGTCTGTGTGTATGTGAGAGACAGCTTCGTTCATTTGAACAGACGATCTTCTACGGAGACTTCGTGTTTTGTTACAACATTTTGAGTGGATCGAAAAATGCTGCTCCATTGATGCAACCATGGATTGGCGCTTCTGGTTCTGTGTCCTGGCTGGTTTAATACAGATTTTGAATGGTGTGTCAGGTAAGAATTTCAGAATGTACCTTCTCTTCGCCGGCGCCAAATAATCATTTTCTGAGCATTTTTTAAACGATGTTCATGATTCAAGTTCCGTCTCATTAAATAACTGTAATCTACTGCTTGGTTTGAGTTACATTAGTCACTTTTCTTGAACCAAAGGCAAAGTGATTTTTCAAATCAGCGGCGTTCTTGAATGAGTTTACTAATGGGGGTATTACAATGTTTAGAAATACATCAGCATTATGTAAGTACAGACAATCGTTGTGTCATTTTCGTATGCTCATGAGGTAAAACAACAACTGGCGCACATCAATGCGCATCTAACGGAATTTATACTTTATTTACACACTACGATTAAACAAACGAGTTCGACCCATAATCAGGGTTTTACAGTGTGGGACGCTTGCGATGACACAACCTCAGTTTGAAAGCGGGCGTTAAGCGGTGTCATTCTCTGTTGAGACTCTGACGTAAAGCGATGTAAATTCCAAGAGAGACGGAGGTCGGCGGTAGCACTAAACGGAGCTCCCCTTTGGAGAGTGACATACATGTCACTTTCCGTGCGTGTTATCATGACTGGAAACGATAAAAAAGAAACATATTAAGAAAAAAGGCTCATCTAGGCGCAGACTAGCCTAAATGATTCATATGAAATCTTTTGATAATCAGTTACCTGATGTAATCTCATGAAGTTACTCAAGAAACATTTTGACATTAAACGTGCTCTCTATCATTGAGTTTATAATAGAATAGAACAGAGTAGAACAGTGTAATTTTCATTTATATGAAATAAATGTCACATATGTGTTTGACAGAGACAGTTGTGTATGGCAGATACTTATGTGATCGTTCTGCGGTCATTTTTAGCTTGTCGACTCGTTTAAAATGGTGTGTGATAAGACAAAACGAAGTTAATGAAAACAGAAAAGTGAAACACAGAATGCTCATGGAACTGATTAAAAAAGACAGTCACACTTCCCCGTGGGGAAGAGATACGGAAGATTCTGTTTCTGGCTTATCGGGAAATTTTTTAAAAGTTCCAGGCTCTGAACATGTATTGTATCACATCGGTCACATAAACAACTGAAAAAAAGGCTTAAATGTCTTCTCCTATTAGGTGATAGAGAATACAGAGCTACCAATGTTCAAGTTGAGTTATGGGAAGGAGAAGGGACCATTTTCTGGGCGCCTCCACTTGGAGGTCCAACAGATGCCCTCTATCAAGTTCAGCAACTTAGGTAAGCAGTCCTGTCACTCATCTACATCATTCAACATCATCTGTAACACGTTTATAGATTCACTCCATACATATCCTTCTGTTTTTTTTTTTTACAAAGCCATCTCCTGCTTGTTTTTTGTCATTGACTTTTACAATCTCCTATAAGTCATCCTCCCTGTTTACGCTGATAACTATTTGAGCAGGCAGACACTCAGAAACCCTGTCAGAGGTTCAAAAAAAAAATAATGACCTCTGTGTGTTGGCTTTTTAGATACACGAACTATCCTCAAATCTGGGAAAATGTGACAAACTGTGAGTTGATTCAAGACACAAAGTGTGAACTTGGGCATGTCGGATCAGAACCAACTTACTTGTACCGGGTCGGGCTTCAGAGCAAAGACGGGGTCTTCAGCTGGTCCAGATCGAGGAGGGTCAACGTGAGAGACAGTGAGTATATGAAGCAAATTTGTTCCTTTTAATTGTGGTACCAAAAATCTAGTCCTGAAGGGGCCATAACTAAGCAGGCCTCCACAACAACCCAACTGATTGGTCTCTCATTGGTTGAGGACTGAAAATACCTGTTTCCCCAAGCAGAGAGTGCAGCAGTAACAGATCTTAGGCCATCTTGAGCTGGGCTTGTGTACCCCTGACCAATGACTACAGTTATGAAAACTCTGGGCTGCCTTTGACTCATGTCTGTTACACCACTGTAATATAACATGTGGTATAACATGCATTTGTACACTGCACATGTACTGTGTAATTATGAACTTCTGTTCTCTCTTCAGAAATGTGTCCCTTCACATCTCTCTTTTTTTTTTTTATTGTTTTCTTTCCAACCTTCTCTTAGGTAAACTGCGTGCTCCCACTTTCTCCATGTCTTTCCCCTCCTCAACTAAAGCCAGAGTCAGAGTTCATAAGAGGAGCATTCGGTCAGATGTCTTTCCCTCCGGTCTGCGTTACACAGTCTATCTAAGTTCCAGAGGCGGAGAAAACAAGGTACATTTCTCAGCCGTTCGGTCTCAGGGCAGAACTGGTTTAGTCAGAGCCCGAATCTTTCTACTAATAAGATGCCGCAAGTGCGGGTGGGCGGTATGACTCAGGCTTCTCTGAGGAAGACTTCTGCATGTGTCGAGTCAAACTGATCTTCCATAATCCCGAACCCATTAAAATATACCGTTGTACTGTTTCTCATAAGCGGGCAGCTCGCATATGACAAACAATCTAACGCACGCTTCTCTTTGCGGTTTCACCTCCAACATGTAACTGATACAAGATGAGATGACAATTCTGTTGCACATTCTAGAAAAAAGCAAACAAACTGTTCAAACACTGAACTGTAATGGGTTTTTTTTCTTGTCGTTTCTAATATAGACTCTAGAGAAGATTGTGCCGAATGATGAGGATGAAGTAGAGTTTGACCACTTGGAGTTATGGCAGGAATACTGCATCTATTTAAAAGTGGAGAACATCGCGAACGTGGCATTCAACACGTCCTCAGAACAATGTTTTCAAACTCGGCCAGGTATTATAATAACCATGATAATGTTTTTTTTTTATATATTGATAGCTAAGGTATTACTGGAGGAAGATCCTCAGAGCATCTTCACTCGTGGCTCTCAGAGTAAAATTAGAACAGTCTAGAATAAAGTCTCATCAAGGTTTGTGTAATGAATTGATTTTTTTTTTTTTTTTTTACTTTCAGACATGCTGCTGATAATCTCCTTTGTGATCGTTGGTGTTCTGGGGGTTATGGCTCTGCTAATTCTTGCGGTCTGCTGCTTCCTGAGACGTCCTGGCAAACTGCCTTATGCCCTGGTAGGTCTTTCACACCTTAACTTTCTCGCTCAGCTTCGTTAATGGAAATGTCACTATTACCTCTTTCCATTCCTAAAAGAGGAACTGAGGTTTTTTTTTTTTTTTTTTTTTGCTGAGTAAGAAGAAATGTGTGTCATTATCTACTCGGAGCGAATAATCAGTTCTTGTTTCTTGAAAAAAAAAACGGGGAAATGCTTGGGGGATTTTTTTTATTGTTCCAACGTTAGGCATTCTTGATATTGTCCCCAGTAATGTTATTCTTGACGCCAAAAAAGGTTTTATTCTCTCATTCTTGTTCTCATATTTTCATGAGTTTCGTTACCCTTCCTATTTTCTCTCTCTCTCTCTGTCTTTCGTTCATTCGTCTTTCGTCGTCTGATACACAAGTGGCACTTCTATGGCAATACTGTTACTTATCATTAACGCCACACCGATTCTCTCTCTCAGAAATCCGCCGCGAGTAGTTGGCACCCCATGATGCCAGGAGTGGTAAAGGTCGAGACAGTCACAGACAGGGGATGGTTCCTGTCCAGCGGCAGAATGGAGGGGATGGGGCAGATTTCCGAAGCGAGGGCGGGAAAAGCCGAAGACGAGAAAGAGAGACGGGCGAGCATGGACAGCGGTGTCAGCGTGGAGCCGCCGCCCGTGTCCGGTAACAAAGGGGTGGCGGTCCAAGAAGACAGCGGCTGCGGAAGTCTGAAAGAGGCGGAGGACGGCACGATGAGCGGGAGAGAGACGGCGGAATTACCTCTGCTGGCCGACAGTGACAACAGTAGCCATGGGAACAGGAGGGAGGACAGCGGACTCAGTATGGGGAACCACGAGGTACCCGGGAGTTTGGAAGGGGAGGACAGTGGGCTCCTCACCGAGGTCGTGGCTGAGTTTGGGGACGGATATCGGAGCCAAAGCCCGTCCAGTGTGAGCGTCCAGATCTCGGAGACTGAAGACAATGTCAGTCCCCACTCCTGTGCTACAGACATTAATCTGGCAGCCCCCTCGGCGGGATACAGGTCTGGCAAAGTGACGTGCGTGTGTTTACCTGATGAATTCTGCATCTGGTGTCAGGCAAGAAAACACTATTTGACCAAGAACCGTCACTCAGCAAATTCAGAACTGACAGAACAGTGTGGCCAGACAGCAGTTGATGTGGGTAATCCCGACCCGACAATCTCTAGCTATTTGAAAAAGAATCTTCAAACAGTGACCATGCTAGACTTTGAGGAGATGCTTTCTAATCGGCCTCAAACAGACTGCCATGAAAACTCTTCACTACATCTCTCCTTACCATCATTTGCTGTGGAACAGGAAAGTTTCACACAGAATACAGGCAATTTGTCTCTCATGCTCTCTGATATGGAACTAACTTTTGGATGAGCAGCGATCATTACATGCAACAACAACAACAACAACAACAACAACAATTAAAATAATAATGATAGTATTTTGAAGTCTAGCCAGGACTAATGAACAGCAGTATTGATTTACCTGAGTAATTATTGGTCAGAATTTTCTATAAGACTCTAATGCCTACAGACACATCGAGCCAAAACAAGAGCGGCTGTGTTTGGTTGAGGTCTCTTGACAACACGATGCAACTGCCCATGTACACACTCCCCCCAGGGAAGTGGTTTTGTGGTTCGTTCTGTGAACAGATGTGTGGCTGGCAAAAGCAGGAGAGGTTAGACAGACAGCGTCCAAATGCCACTTAGTTCTGTGTCAGGGGCCCGCAGGGACCTCAGAGCTCATTCAAAGGGCCCCCACATCTCTGGCCTCACGTTTCCTGCTGACTGAGGACTTTTCGGCAGAAATGAACAGGAAATTAAAGTCATAGGAGATAGGTTAGAAGTTGAAGGGGAGAGGGAAGGGTTTGTGTGGGGACCCTTGTATGACCTGATTTGTGCCTTTTTAGCCTGTTCTAACCCGTGAAATGAAGACAAACAGACAAATGTTTCTGTTAAACTTAAAACTGCACCTCAGTGAGGTTTTAGTGGACATTACGTCACATTCTGTGAAAAAGTCTGAGTACTTGAAGTGTAATTGTAACTTATTGTGGATTTGCACATAGCTGTAAATAAGACTATTTATTGACTACTTAATGAGTCAGCTGTCGCATCAGTGGTAATAAGTGATTATGACTAATAAAATTGTGCATTTACTATGACTGGAGTTTTCTAGATGCCTTTGTATATCACATCCATGCATAAAACAAGTGTGGTCAATTTGGGCATTCCAGTTCACACAAACACATTTGGCCCAAACACTGGCCAACTTACTTTTACAGGAACATGAAGAAATGAACTAACTAGTTACACTGAAATGGGAGAGCGAAGATTTTTAAGAAAATGTTAAATGCTTCGAATTAGCCTGGACAATTCCGGCCTTTGAAACAAAACTGTAGCCCCCCCCCCCCCCCCCCCCCCCAAAAAAAAACGGCTGATCGGCAATCAGGAGAACGAAAGAATGAAGGGAGCGCCACGCTCACACACACACACACACACACACACACACACAGAGACAACAGGGGGTGCGCAGATGACACAGGGGAGAGGGAAACACTAGAAACATAAGGAAAAACAGGAAACTGTTGTCTCTGTGTGTGTGTGTGTGTGTGTGTGTGTGTGTGTGCATGTGACACAAACACAATGTGTGCTCAGAAAATGAAGAAATAGCATATGCAAAGCCTCACTGGGGAGGGGTTTTTGTTTTTTTTTTTGCTTTGGTGACAGCTCTGTGAAGTAGTCAAATTAAAATATATTCACACTTCTTCTCATATGAGAAATTACTTCACAGATCCCCCGAACATATGGGAGCTGAGTGTGACTCGAGGTGAAATTACAGGTTTACAAATTTAGTCTGGTGTGAAATTTAGTACATGAACAAAAATCCCCATGACTACTGGATCTATGTACTTCCTATATTCTTAGTCTGGCGGTGACTTTGACATCCCCTATTAATAACGTTTTCAAACCTTTTTGATGACCATCACACCTCTTACAGGCCATTGGGTCCTTTGTGTCATACAACATGTGAAAATCACAAGGGACGGGCTTTCTTTTTTATCAAGGACTTTTTTTTGAGATAGCGTTAGAGGTGTTTCTGTTAATGCTGAAACTGAACTTTGTCTGTACCTCTGACCTTTATCTGTTCGCAGATGAATGAGGGGAAGCAGTTGTTTCAGAAGCAAAAGAAAAGCAAAGATCCTCCCTCTCGACGACTCATGACTCATCACTTAGTTTTCGGGATTTTCTTTTTCTTTTTCTTTTTTTTTTCTCAGAATCCAGCGTGTTTTCTCGGCGTAACGCAGGTGTTGGTTCAAGAAGAAAACATTGGCACCATTATCATCACCACCAACACTCTTAACTCCTTTGAGGGCTTGTTTCTTTGAATCTTCCTCCACATTTCTCTGTCTGAGCGTTTGTAACTGTGCTTGCTTGCACTTACTAGTAAGAATCATACTCGAAGGCAATTCGGCGAGACCTGCCTCTTGAGATGACACGGCATGCTCTTCGTGTGCCGGAAGCTTCTGGACGTGTTAAAGTGTGACGGGAGACAGTCGATTAAACACAGTCTGCGGCCCGGCAGAAGAATTCTTGATCTCATCCGTTGGTTACATACGCACGACTCAAATGCGAGCCCTATCTGCGGAGTCTGATTCCATTTAATCTTCGATTAAATTTTAATCCGTCTTTACAGGATTTTACAGGACCGTACAGGAACATGTAAATTGCGGTTTAGTTGGTACACGTCTGACTCAGAATCCCAGAATGACCGTTGTAAACAAAGCAGTCCTCCCCTTCAGTACATATATGTGTGTGTGTGTGTGTGTGTGTATGAGATAATTTGCACATTTCAATAATTTGCACATTTATTTGAATATTGTATATTGGGAGAAAGCATGACTGATATACAGTCATGCCTAGAATATGGAATTCCATAGTGTAGGATTTTAATAACAAATCAAGAGGAAAATGAGAAACCATAGGTGGTTCTCAGAAAAACAGCCGGTGTGCTCGATTGGCAGAGACGGCAAGTTCCATACAGCCACCGGTAATATGATTTACAATAACCTAAAAAAGGCATACTCCAGTGGGGTTATTTTTTTTAAGAGACTGACTCACTTTCAAATCCTGAAAACCTACACTGCTGAGACAAGAGAATAGTGAGAAATGGTTATTTTCAGGTGTTTCATAGATCCTGTCTGGTCTGGTTATCAGCCTAAGTGTGTGAGCGTTTAAAAGAAGGTTTCTAAGCCTTAGAGGAATACAGATATGTAAAGTTTCTGTGGCTTGTATAGATACATGCACTCACACTGCAACACCTGTTTAATCATCACTGCTTTGGTTGGGTTTTCCTACCCTGGACACCCACACCTTCTACCAGTTTATGTGTCACACATGAATGATGACTGATGTATGAAACAAAAGAAGATTCTGATAAACATGACTCTTCAACTAAACCTGATAGATTACTATTAGTGTACTAGTGTAATCCAAAGTTCAACAGTTAAAATGGGAAGAGAAACACGGACTCAGAGATGGACACATGTTAAGAGTCTCTGTGTAGGCATAGGGGACTTTCTGAATGTCAGCTTGGAAACCACACACCACCTTTTGAGGCAACATTAAACTAACCAGGAGAGGTACTTTAGGTATGGGCACAGAACACAAGGGTTAGCCGGGAGGTGCATCTCCTCACTTAGAAAAGAAACATCGTTTAAAAGCTTCAATAGTGTCTGTGGCTTACGTTCAAACATTTCACTACAGAGCCTGAGAAGAACAACAGAGAACTACTTCTCCGTGAGCAAAAAACCAAAATTACCTGAAGTGAAACTTAGACAAAGGTTAAAGGGCACTGGGGCTCACAGTTCTGCCATTGTAGCTCTCAAAGACTTTCTTTAGACTATGACTGAAGTCCCCACCTCAAAGTCACCCTTCCCCAAGGACTGAGAAACTCTGGGAACTGAAAGGTATGCTGGGGATGGATTTGCCACAAAAGGTACTTTTCATCATGCTGTTTGTGTGGTAAATACAACCTGTGATGAGAAAGTTAGATTGAGAGATGAATCCACGTTGAGCCCATGAAGGCCAAAAAAAAAAAGAAAAAAAAAAAAGAAAAGTGACAACACTCACGTAGCCGTGCTGGCTGCAGTTAATTGGGAGTGAAGCTGTTTCTTGCATCTTTACTGTCATGACGGTGGGTTTTTGAACATTCCAAATCAAATTCAGATCAAATTCACTCAATAGCCTCATCACGATTGTTTTATGCATATCTGCTTGTTTGATGTTAAACCCGTACTGTCCTATGTTACGTATCAAATTTTTGTAACTTTCCTTGGCTAGGATGTTGGCCAGCTAACATTAGACCACAACTGAAAGCACAGAGACATGACAACACTGACGTTTCATTTCGTTCCCATATTGCTGCACAACGGGGTGCTTTGGAATGATTAAAATATATTATGCTAACTCAAACGACTGCAAAGAATCCTTTTCAGCGATAGCCTAAATTATGAATCTAATGTCGCCTTCGAAGCACATTTGACCGCAGAGTTTCTGTGTTGATCGGTGGTACCGTGGAATTTCTAACGTGAAAGCGAAGCGCTTTCGGCTTTTTTTTTGCAACAAAGTTGCATCAAAGTTGCGGGTAAATTACAAAGGCTGTTGTGCAGCTCAGGACAGGCAGCTACAGCTTAGCTACAAAACAACAACAACAAAAAATTGTGCACAAGTTTAACAGCTTCAACACCTGTATGACAACGGTAAAAAAAAACCCGATAACAAACGAATGCTCAACATTCGAAAGTCTTTTCCTGCCATCAAAGAGTCTCTAGCTGTTTTTCTGTCCTATATATGTGTGGCTTGCTACAAGCTTAGACTGTGGTTTTCTGATAGCATGACATTATATGAACTCTAGGCCCCCAACTTAGGCATGATGTCTGAAGAGTGTAGTTAAAGGGTATAGACATAGGGTTTTGTTCATTTCTATCTCTTCTATACTTATGCTGTACAATTCAAGCAATTCACTTACAATGCTACAAGATTTTTCATGTTCTGTAAATCTGGAGTCATTAGGCCGTACAATAAGACATGGGGGTGATGTCATTTTCATTAAAATAAAATGTAACTAAATGTGCAGTACTATACGCCAACTGTGAATGATGCTGTTTAACGAACTGATTAAACACGTGAAGCAGTAACACCTGATTTCCATTGTACATTTCTGAAGTTTAAAGCAAATAAACAGAAAAAAAATGGTTTTCCGACAAAAAAAAAGGGTAAAAATAGTGAAAGGTAGTTTGTGTGGGGAAAAAAAAAAGAGATATGATTCACGGAGTTGGTTCTGTCAGACACGCCTGTTTTGTGGTTTTCTGCAGAGTTTGTTATCATACAATACGTTCCAAAGCCTGAAATTCATATGAAATGATATGCATAACAGCTAAGATTGAGACAGACAATCTCTATTAGGTTAACCACATTCTACAGCATCGCTCTAATCAGCCCACCACACCATCTTAAACAGCGTGCAACTTTTAAGCAGTGAGTTGGTTTCAAATGAAACGAATCGATTGTATACCTCAGTGTTCCTGTCTAAAGCACCACACTGTACTTAAAATCACGCAACCTAGAGCTATGACCCACTAAAGTTGAGAAATAATCATATTATTCCCTAAAGGGTCAGCAATAATAATCTCACTCATTATCTAAGCTGCTTATCCTAATTAGGGTTGCGGGGGGGGGGGGGGGGGGGGGGGGTGCTGGAGCCTATCCCAGCGCTCATAGGGCAAAAGGTGGGGAAACACCCTGGACAGGTCGCCAGTCCATCGCAGGGCAGACACACAGACAAACACGCATGCATACCTAGGGGCAATTTAGTGTCTCCAATTTACCTAGCCTACATGTCTTTGGACTGTGGGAGGAAACCCACGCAGACAGGACGCAAACTCCACACAGGAAGGACCCTGGCCAAGGCCAGGAATCGAACCCAAAACCTCCATGCTGCGAGGCAACAGCACTACCTACTGTGCCACCATGCCACCCAGCAACAACAATAATGAATAAAAAAAAAACAATCAAACCCCCCCCCATCCCACACACAAAAACATAAATGACTGAATACTTTTGCGGTGCCTGTTTCCCACACAATGTCCTTATGGAGTAACTCCACTAATGACCAAACTACTGTGAGTGCAGAGGTGGTTACATGACACGTTCCAAACTAACAGTAATGTTATTTTAAGCTCACCTGAAACATGCTTCAGACTCAGACACAAAAGATAAAAATACATGCATACATATATAATGATAAGTCAACAACTCAAGTAAGTAAGCACGAATAATACTGGAACTGAAGAAGCAGCAAATGAAAGAGATCTAAAAATACAAGAGCCTAACAGAATACCCTTTAAATTAAAATAAAGACATCTTTTTTTTTTTAAAGTCGGTGCATTGTTTTAAACATGTTGCAACATGTTGGAATTATTGTCTCTGGCAACCCTGTGTGACATGCACTGTGATACTTCAAATGACTGAAAAGGAAAGCATGAGTCAGTCATAACGCCTAGTGGTCTTACGAAGCATCTTCTCAAGCTCTAACGCGCATCAGAGATGCAGCATTAGAGGCAAAGTTCTAGCCAGTAGACATGCGCCCCCCCCCCCCCCCCCCCACCACCACCACAAAAGAGACACAAAAACTGTCTTTCTTTACGGCCTAAATGACAGTGTTCTAAGCGGCGTTTCGCAACTCTCAGCTCAAAATGTCAAACTAGCCAATGGATAAAGGTCAGAATTGGGGTCTGGGTATGACAGAACTGTATATGTGCCTGTAACTAAACGTTAATGTTAACTCCATTCTCACAGATGAGTTTATCTGGTCAATACGTGCGTCAAAAAAAAAAAAAAAAAAAAAAAAAAGAATATGTCTGAGATACTCCGTATGACAGATGAAAATGTGTCCATGGTGAGTAAGGCCGGCACAAATTGTTGTTATATATTATATTTGTGTGAAAGTAGTGTTAGGTCTAGAATGACTAATTCAGTTTTCAAGATGATGAATGAGTGTTCTGCGATGCTCTCACAGGTGAACGGGATTTAAAGAGTTACGGACTGCACAATTTTTCACATCAGAGTTTGAACTGAAGTCATCGATAAGGTTCACTAAGACAATTTCAGTTTCAAAAAGCTGAACCGAGAGAGCGGGGCGGGGGTACAGGGTACTAAATTTGTTAGATCAGAGCAATGAAAATCAGTTGTCAGCTGTCAACGAAAATCAGGTTTTTGCTGAAGCACTACTGAGAGTTTGCAAGTAAAAATGGATCAAGAGAACAAATGAAGGATTTCGTCTGTAAATCTCTCATCTTTGTTGTGAGACACTGTTTAATTGATCAAAGGGAAAGTGTTAGCTTTGTTCAGAATGGGTTGAAGATGTGTTTCTGTCCCTAAATGAGTTGCTCTTTCATAAACAATTCAATTGGAAACCAACGAGTATCTCACACAAGGGGAATATCTGCAAATGCAATACATTTATTAACTATGACATTATATGGGATGAATTTCAACAATAAACCTTACATTATTTAAAATGAAGTCAACCAATAATACATTATGATACACATTTTAGAGTACAGAACAACAGTACAGTATATGTACAACACAGTAACAGTTACTGGCTATACTTTGATTTTCAGTTATTGCACTTAAAGACAGTGGAGTGAAGTAGGTTTATAAGGTGAAGGAAGAATGTTCTATGTTTTTTTTGTTTTTTTTGCAACCTTCTCTAGCATGCAAGAAGAAAAGGTACTTGTAAAAGATGTGAATTCAGCTGGAAAAAGCTAAAGTTAGTCAAATGCAGTGGTGCTTTTGTGGTGATAGTAGTTACATGAAAAACAGTGCATGGGAGGATGACAAAGAATAGGAAAGATAGAAATAGACAGAAAGAGAGAGAGAGAGGACAAGAAGAAGAAGAAGAAGAAGAAGAAGTAGAAGAAGAACAAGAACAAGAAGTAGAAGAGAGACTGACCTGACAGGCTTTCAGAATTACTCTCCCTCGGAAACCAAAATAATTTTTAATCCACAGAGTTAAACAGAGGTCAAAATGTAAAGTACAAAATCTAAAGTACTACTGTGCCCTGCGTTAGACATGTCAGTGAGTGTCAAAATGTGACATGTAAAGTACTACAGTGCCCTGTGTTAGACATGTCAGAGAATGTCAAAATGTAACATGTAAAGTACTATCATACCCTGTGTTAGACATGTCAGAGAATGTCAAAATGTAACATGTAAAGTACTATCATACCCTGTGTTAGACATGTCAGAGAATGTCAAAATGTAACATGTAAAGTACTACCATACCCTGTGTTAGACATGTCAGAGAATGTCAAAATGTAACATGTAAAGTACTATCATACCCTGTGTTAGACATGTCAGTGAGTGTCAAAATGTAACATCTAAAGCACTATCATACCCTGTGTTAGACATGTCAGTGAGTGTCAAAATGTAACATGTAAAGTACTACCATACCCTGTGTTAGACTGTGTTAGACATATCAAAATGTAACATCTAAAGCACTATCATACCCTGTGTTAGACATGTCAGTGAGTGTCAAAATGTAACATGTAAAGTACTACCATACCCTGTGTTAGACATGTCAGTGAGTGTTAAAATGTAACATGTAAAGTACTACCATACCCTGTGTTAGACTGTGTTAGACATATCAAAATGTAACATCTAAAGCACTATCATACCCTGTGTTAGACTGTGTTAGACATATCAAAATGTAACATGTAAAGTACTACCGTGCCCTGTGTTAGACATGTCAGAGAGTGTTAGGCACCGTCCGTTTGCCTCTCAGTCATTCTGAATCATCAAATGCCGTCATGTCTCAAAGGATATATTACGTGTATCCAAAAATAACAGTAATAGTACTGATGATAATACAGTGGATCAAACTTTTAGAGTACATACAGATTGGAAAGGTTTTTTTTCCCCAAGAAATATCATTCAAAATTTGACATCATTCAACAACGATAAGCCTTTGCATGTCTGACAATGTTAACAAGAATGTACAATCACACACAGAAGGTGACAGAGATAATATGGAGGAAAAAAAAAAAAAAAAGAAAATATGAAAAAAAAAAAAAAAAAAAGGTTTGGAAAAGCATGTCATTTCTTGTCTAGGATGCCGCTGACGGAAAACGGAGGTGAGGATTTCTTCAGGCCCACCTTCCTGCAAGACAGCACATACACATATGACATACAACAGAGCCAAACACCCACACACTGCTATAGGCCACTTCCTCTGATGACTTCATCATAAGTTACACGTATTGTGTGCATATGTCAAGTGTAAACATAGCATAGCATAGCATAGCATAACATAACATAACATAACATAACATAACATAACAAAAAATAACACAACATAATGTGATCTGAAGTAATCTACAGGTTTACTTACTTTAGCACTTTGTCTTTCAGTGATCGTTCTAAGGGAGAAAAAAAAAAAAAAAGAAAGTTTATTCTGACTTCCTGCTTTTATCAGATAAGATAGCATTGGCTCTGATATTAGATAGCAATAAAAACAACAACGATCACAGTAACAGCGATGAGTTTTTTGTGGAGATTAGTTTTTTTTATTGGTATTGAAGCAGGTTTTGTATGAATGAAAGCACAGCCAGTCAATACATGTGGACGTATCATTCACATAAAATCTAAAGCTAGCAGAGACAAATGAATGATGTTTTGGTTGTTGCTGTTGTTGTTGTTTTTGTTGTTGTTACATTCATTTTAAATTGAAAATTAATCATTCGCTGAAAGAATGAAATACCCAAGCAAAATACGAATAAACGACAATCTTGTGAATATCTGAAAATGGACTTTTTCCGACGTCGGACGGTCACTCACTTTTGCAGCATTTGACTTTCTTCATGCAAATCTGAATTATACACACCAACAGGAAAATTCCCAGGATGGAGAAGGCCACAGCGATGCCAATAGCCACAGATTTAGACCTGGCATCTGGTCACACATTTAAATGCGTTGTCAAATCATTAACACACACTTGGTTAATACAGTCACAACAACAACACGTCACTCTGTCTGCCTGACTTGACACAATCACTGAAGAGCTGTATCGACAGCCGTACGCCGATACTTAGTGCTGCATGCTGTCCTAAGAGGACTCCATAAATGCTTAATCTTTAAATAAACTCAAAAGTATGAACAAAACAAAAGTATGATTAGGTTTAATAAGCACTTTTGTTCATGTTAATGTTGGCTAATGTAACGTATAAGCTTCAGTAAAGTGTGCCATGGCTAATGCTATCACTTTTTACTGTAAGTCTTTTAGTTGACGAGTGTGTCCGTATGTAATGATGTCTAACATTTGCATTTCAAGTTTAAATTTCTCAAAAAGGCCAAAAAACAAACAAACAAACAAACAAACAAACAAACAAAAAAAACAAAAACAAAAACCACTGTAGGGAAATGTGCTAAGATGCATTAGCCGTTAGCCTGTATGTGAAGGGTGAGTTTTCTCTCCTCAGTTTGCCGTCTCTTACCCATAGTGTCCCTCTGTGCTGGAACAGCTGGAACTTTTTACCCCTCACTTGACTGAAACGGGCTTAATTCCTTCGTTTACTGATAAAAAAAAAAAAAAAATTAAAACCGTTCTCTTAAACAGAGCAAATGTGATTCTTCAGTGTTATCTCTTATTGTCATTCTCTTCCTCTTGGGAGGCCTTGAGAGTTAGAACTAGATAGTTGACATTTTCCAAACTGGTCTATCTTCATTCTCCCTGCCACTGACGTTGGCTGGTCCTTCCCCCACCTTTTCTCTTTTTCTTTTTTGGGCTTTGTCTTAATATAAATGACCCTTAAATTGACACCAACCCAACCTCTAGCTTGTCAAGCTTGGTCCTTCTTCTGGTTTATCTCTCTGTCTGTCTGACCCCCCCCCCCCCAGGTGAGTTTCATCCTGAGTTTGTAGAAGAGTTCTGGTCCTATTCTTCCAATGCACTGGTGAGTAAAGGGATTTGGAAGGTTTCCATCTATATGTGTCCAGCCAGATAGATAGATAGAGAGAGAGAGAGAGAGAGAGAGAGAGAGAGAGAGAAGCTCAGCTCAGTTCTCTGTTAGATGATCTTGGATTTACAGTGAAGTCAAACTAGCAAAAGGGTCCAGGATCAAACAGGTAAACGGCCAAGGTATAGGACTGCCCTCTGCTGTTGACCATGAGAATTGTCTGATACTACATTTGAGAGGGCACCTTGACCATGGATCAGTTGTGCATTCGGGAAAGATATGGAGAGACTGCTCTGTGACTAAGTTAGATGCGATCTAGGATCTGTCATGCTTAATAGAAAGAAAGGGACAGGGACTAATTGCACTTCTGTTATGTCTATGGCAAATATGTAAATATAGGGGCAGATATATAGCAAAGATTAAGTTAGTTTTAAAAAGGGAAGTGAAAGTATTGGTCTGGTGACTGACTGATGAAAAGTATGATTATCATCAGAAATACCCAGAACTGAAGTTATTTCATGTGTAATGTGTAGTATTACGCACTATTCCATATGCAATGATGACACCCCCCACCATACACACACACACACACACCAACACACACACACACCAAATACATCTTCATGCACACCACATGAAAACACGTGCGAAAACTTGTAAATGCACACACACACACACACACACACACACACACACACAGGTGACTACTAAAACAAGAACACACCCATATGCTTGAATTCTCATACACATACACACACACACACACACACAGCCCCCCCCCCTCTCTCTTTCTCTGTCTCACTCACTCTCTTCCTCTTTCTCCCCCTACTCTCTCTCTCTAAGGGTTGTTACGGTCAGCGCCAACGTCGCCGTGAGAAACCATTACCTGACCCACCGTCTAAGAGTTTGAGTCTTCCCTCTACTGAGTCATTACATGCTATCTCTAACGCAGGGACTGTTCACAACTCAAACGAGAACCAGAACCAAAGCATCAGCAGATACCCCCACACGGATATTTCTTCATTTTAGTATGCTCTTCCTCTTTTTCTGTGCCACTCTCTCATTCTTTCCATCACACTGTCCAGCATCAGAACATCCAACTTCTTTATTTTCTCCCTGCCTTTTTTCCCCGCTGTCGTACGTCAGGGTAATCCACGACAAAACGCTGGACCCGAGAGCTTTTTGTTTTACTGTCGTTTTCTATGATCTTTTATGTTTCGGATAATTCATTGTAAACAAAAATTCTCCTTTTGTAGTTTTGTAGTTTTTTCAGTGAGAACACGTGCGATTTTCAACCCTCCACTGAATCCAGAACCAGAATGTTCTCTGATGTGGGAACAGGCTCATGTCACCATTTTGTTCCCTCCTGTCTTGTTTTTGTTTTTATTTATTTTTTACATTTTTTTTTTACTGACAATCAATAGAGTGTTGTTGTTTTTTTGTTTTTTTTTAACTGTCAGTAAATGAATACAAACAAATAGAATACCATTAGACGTGAACTTTTTTGGGGGGGGAGGGGGGCCCTCATTGAAACTCATGAATATTTATAAAGAAAAGCGTGAGGCAGAAAAGTGTGAACTCTGAGAACTTGATGGACATGAGCCAGTACAGAGAGAGAGCGAGAGAGAGCGAGAGAGAGAGAGAGAGAGAGAGAGACAGAGAGACACCCTTAGAAGAATATAGAAACATGAGAAAATACGGTCAGTAGGTTGTTATTGGGTAACCAATGGGGTAACCAAGACTTTTAGAGAACGAAGAGGAAGTTTTTCTAATGTTCAGGGACTTTCCCTTTAAGAGGTTTATTTATCTTTTTTTTCCGAGTACTGCGAGGATGAATATTTGAAGGCCAAATGATCATTTTGTCATTCTCTATATATGTAGAACCTGTAAAACCGCACGCACGAACACAGACACACATACGCTGACACACATTCTCACTCACTCACAAACACTGTCAGACTGTGCAGAGTGCTGATCTAAGATCAGTCTTTCCTGTCATAAATCTAATAAATACAGTAATATGGACTGAGAGGAGCTGATCCTAGATCTGCTTTCTGATACACACGTATGTATGATACATATGGGCAAATACAGGAAGGAAACGTGTAACCCGTTTAGCCAGCGTCATCTCTTAATCATATTTATCAGAACTGTACAGTTTACAAACAACATCGACTGCTAAGTCAGACCGATGCTTTAAGTGTGGGGCGTTACAGTGCATTCCAGATGTTTTTGTCAGTGTTTCCTGTGGATCAAGAGGTTTGGCGTGGGGGCAACGTGACAGGTGGGGGGGGGGGGGGGGGCTACATAAGCAACATACATTTTGCCTACATAAGTGGCAGTACATTCCCATAAAATAATGGCTAGAAGATTAATATATTCATTTAGATATTTCAAGGTATTTATTTTCCGCAGTACTTTTGTATTTGAAACTTACCATTTCGAGTAGGCTATGGTACAACTAAGGCTTGAATCTTGGAATATTAGGCAAATCTGACTTCCTATGTTTGGAGGTTTTTTTTTGTTGTTTTTTTTTTTCTCATCTTTCTCTCTTTCCTCTGCTCTCTCCTCTCCTGCTCCCCGTGCCTGAACACTTTCCTCCCCCTTTCCTCCTCTCTCTCCCCTCATCTGTCCCTCCCTGAACCCTGTCTTCCATTCCTAATCCATGTTCCCTCTCTGTTTATGGAAGTAAAAAAACACTTAATAACCATATCAATTAATATAGGATAGTTCTTTTTCGGTGACAGTTATAACAGCGTTTTTTTTTAGCGGTTGCTAAATGAAGTCCTCAGGAGTTCGCCCGTCACCAGTGCTCAGTGCTTCGCTAAACAACGTAACGAAAGCCTGACTGCACCTGTGTATGTCAACTCAGTCTGACTCGGCGGGATTTTAGTGGGAAGTGAGTCTCTCTTGGTGTGTGAGAGAAGTACCGGCACGTTTCCGCAGCCACAGAAAAGTGTAGCCCTTGCCATTATGGGCAGTCATATTACTTTAGTCAGCCATAAAGTATGTAGGTAAGCTCAGGTTGCAACATAGTAGTTACTGAAAGGCTGTTACTGAAAGGGAAGAGAGCTGGGATAAGAGCTAAGCTAACCCAGCTTGGACCTGAGAGAACGAGGAGAGAGATGCGTGGGGGGGCGGGGCCAGGAATCGGGCTTTCAGTCACCAAGGCAACGGTATCTGTCTACAGAGCCGCACTTTTACGCCTAACAGCAGTTTCACAACAGCAGTTTCAGGCCAGTGGCATTCAGCACATGCGCTGACACTTTATGGTTATGGTTATGGTTATGGTTATGGTTAGGGTTGGACGATCAGCCATTGGCCTGAAACTGCTGCTGTGAAACTGCGGCTCTGTTGTCACACCCTTCTCCACCAAGGTGTTGGATTAGAAGACTGATTGGTTGGATAGATTTTTTTTTTTTTCTGGTGTGGCTGCACATAATTTAGCGTGCGGGCCGCCACGGAGAGATGTTACTGGCGGAAACACTGCGAATTTGTGTTCGATTTTGTCTCCTCTGGTTTTGGTTTTGTCAGAGTGCCAGAGTGTGCTAATCCTGATGAAATATTGGCTCTTACTGAATATCATTACTCATAATTGCTTCAGGGTATTTTGACTCAGGAGCAGGTTTCATAAAAGCTGATGTGGTTGCTTTTCTTTTTTTTTTTTTCCATTGCTTTTTGGGTGGATCAGAAATAACATTTGTCATGTTTCGTATGGATGGCCTATATTTTTCTGTGTTTTGTTTATTCAGCCAATCAAAACATATATTCTACGAGTAGATTTCCATGACCTTAATATGCTCAAAAGTTGGCAGAAGCAGCCTTTCTTTTGTTAGATTGTCTCCCTCACTCTCACCAGAGATCAATAAACACCTTTTTGGGAAGTTGACTCTATGGCAGCACACACACACACACAAACACAAACACACACACACATTCAGTAAATCAAACAGCTTCCTTCTTCCTTCTCACTATTCTATACCTGGGTGATGTGTTACTGTGTTGGGCTGTTCCATTAATGCGATAACAGAGCACAAAGTTATTGCATAAGTCATATTCTGGGTAAGTGTCACAGTATTTCTTAGATATTTCCCTATCTCCCATTCAACCGATACAGAACTGCCATCAAAGCACAATGAATAGGAAGGCCTAACGTGGGAAACGTTATCTATTAATCATACACACACACACACACGCACGCGCGCACACACACACACATACTCACTCACACACACACACACGCACGCGCGTGCACACACACATACACATACACATACACATACTCACACACACACACACACACACACACACACACACACGCACGCGCGTGCACACACACACACACACATACTCACACACACACACGCACACACACACACACATACACACACACACACACATACTCACACACACACGCACGCGCGCGCACACACACACACACATACACATACACACACATACACACACACGCGCGCGCACACACAGAGGACTGGTACTGGTGGACACACCATGTAGTTATGGGTTACATATTGACATTCACACAGTAGGAGAGGTGCTCAGTGGAAGGAGGGGGAGAGAGAGCGAGAGAGAGAGAGAGAGAGAGAGAGAGAGAGAGAGAGAGGGGAGGTTTAAAATTCGTCCACATTTGCAACTGTTTGAACAGTGGGAGAGTCCGTGTTAAACCCGCGTTTACATATCCACATAGTGCTTTGATTTTGAACACAGACACATACACACACAGATACACAAACACACACTTGGACTACCAGAACAAAAAGAAAAAGGAAGTGGACATAGCAGTGGGCAAGAGGAGAAGAGAGGAGAGGAGAAGAAGCCATTACTACTACTACTGTTACCACTACTGCAGTCACTCAACCCCAGTCTCTGACACCTGGGCCTGAAGGAACTTCTGTAGACCATCCAGACTTCTCAACAAAATGTAAGTCAAAAAGATTATTTTTCACCTTGGAGCTCTCTGGCCTTGTATATTAGACTTGCTTACATTGGCACCTCATCACAAATGCATTCCATTCAACACTATACTACTTTTGTGTGTGTGTGTGTGTGTGTGTGTGTGTGTGTGTGTGTGAAAGGAGGACGGTCGGATTTGGGAGTAAACCCGAGGCCATGAAGATGAAAAGGCTCATGTTTTTGGTTGAATAGTCATGCTGTACTACAGTATTGATATGGTCTGGCACGAGAGAATCTGGCAGCAAATGGAGACTTACTTTCCTTCAGGCAAAGAGACTGCTGGTCTCGGTCTGTTGGGGATACAGTATCACCTGAAGTCTGTAAAAATACAGTGGCTCAGTGAGTTGTAAGCACTGGATTTGGGACAACGAAAGTTGCACTACAGCACTAAAAGACATGCAGAATGCTCTTGACAAATTTGCCTCTAGCTAAAATTAGTCACTTCTTTTGTTTTCTCTCCCTCTCTCTCTCTTGCTCTCTCTCTTTCTCTTCCTCTATCTGTCTGTCTTTCCCTCTTTGTATAATAAGGCTCATTTTCAGGGAAAAGCAAACAATAAACCATTGTTAAAACATAGCAGGTTTGCTGGCTAAACAAAACAGCATTGCTCAACTAATATATTACCTTAACCATTCTGTTACTCTTGTTCTTTCGTGCACCCTCATATGGTTTGTTTGCTACTCAGTTGTTTTTGGATTATAAATAAATAAACAATAAGAGTTCACTACATCTAAAATCCACAGACGTCTCCCTGACACCTTTGACTTAATTGCGCTTCGTTGTGAAGCACATGAGGATATCTTCCCTTTAAAACTCCCATAGCTATTAATGAACGTTCCGTGAAAAGGCGGGAAAACAAAAAGAGGATCAAAGAAGGGTTTAGCTGCGTTCACTCTCGTCCTCTGAAAACAGAACCACACACAGAGAGTGACATGGGGACGTACTTCTGTCCTTTTTTTCTTTCTTTTTTTTTAAACTTTTTAAATTTTGTGGGTCAGGTATTGAACCGCTGCACAAATGAATCTTTTATGCCATTCTCTGTTTATCTCTGTCTCAGCTTTTTTTTTTTTTTTTTTTTTACCACCTCGCGGACAATGTCTCCTGTCATAGAGGCCATGTGGAGTCAGATGTCACAGAAAACCCGCTAGCGGCCTCTGTTTGCCCGATGAGATATGCTATACTAACTTATTTTGTGAGTGTTGTTTAGCTTGCTTGTGGCTTGACCATCTGGTCAATGATCTGAACGTTCATGTTAACAAATACGATGCTGTCTCAATCGCTGAAACGCTGAGTTTGTCGATACGAGTAGGCTACTGACGCTTATCTTTTGTGGGACAGAACCGGCTGCTCACGTTCTTCAAAAACGACATGATCTTTCAAAAGTATGAAAAGTATAGAAATAAGAGTGTTTTGAACAACTGATTTAACTGAATCGCAAAAAATCCCTAGGAACGGAACTGAAATAAACTCTGTTATGGTCATTTTAGATCAGTTGTAGGCTACACTATATAGCCTAAATTCAGCATTAGGCCTATAGCGGCTGTAGCCTACACTTCCTGAACTAATAGGGTTAAAACATGAACGGTTGACAAACATTTCTCCGTTTGTTAGTTTTTCTTTTCGATCTGATACTGGAAAACAATAGAAAAAGAAAGGGAAAGAAAAAAATAATTTGACATGTAAATTGAACAGGGTATGCAGGAAATACAGTATTCAATGAATGTGATGTGGAAAACTATCTTGAAAAATGTAGGCTATTCAAACACATAAATAACAAGATCACCAAATTACTAGTTTTCATGACATTTCCGTTTGACCTAGGCTCCTAATGAAGCGGAGTTCGTCATAAAATAGGCAACTGTGAATAAAACGACAGCTTAGCAGTTGTTATTATAAGATTGTTTTCCAAACAAACACCCCCCCCCCCCCCCCCCCCAAAAAAAAAATCAGTGTCATATGAATGACGTTAGAGGATATTTTCACCTGCTGGGTCATTTGCTAACTTTCAGATATTTCTGGTCTGACTCAGCACGCGAAGATCACTCAGCTGATGTTCTTCAAACTTCAACAACATGACAGACAAGGCCACGCCCTAGCTTCAAAAGGGAGAAAGAGAGATCCAGGTGAAAAGGGGAGGGGAAATGGGTGTAGTTTTACATGGCTGAGGTTTGGCGGTTGGGGTGTAAGGTAGTTTAAAACAAAGTTGATCTTAACCGGAGTAGACACCGTTGAACATCAGGAATTATATAGGATAGCACGCTCCTCTCCCAGAGTGGTATATCAAGTGTCTTCAATTGTGAAGGCAGGAACAAAGAGAAGAACTGTGAGAGCGAAAGGTGAAGAGGTACATCTAGAAAGGACTGCGGCTCCTTTTTTTGCTGTAGACGAAGGGGAACCGCTGTGCCAGCAGGCAGAAATAAGGCCTCCGTTCTCCCAAATAAAGTTTCTCCGTTTCCGTCCTCACTCCGGCACCGCACAGGTACTCCGGGTCCCCCAGAGAGCACCGCTTCACCACCATGAGGGTAAGTATGGATGAACTCCGGCGAGTTGGAAAAGAACTCACCTGGATGACTTTGAATATAAGCGGCGGTCGCTGAAAGCATTGCTTATATGCCATACCTGAGTTTTGAAACTCCACCCTGCGTATATGTATTTGAGATGTTTACGTGTGCTTATTTATGATTGCGAGTTGATTTCAGTTATTCTTCAGAACTTTATTGAGCCTAAATGGTGTGCATGTCGATGCAGAATCATTGTTCGTGATCGTGGAGGGTTAGGAAGTGTTCAGTGCATAGCTTTTATTGAGACTGATGCTTTTAAAGAAAGGAGAATAATACTAAACACAGTGTGAACACAAAGTAAAAATGACATTCAGTCGTAATCATTAACTCGGACTCGGATACACCTGAAAGTGTATTGCGGCGCTCACGGGTGTAACGAGCTTTTAAAAGTAGAAAATGAACTCTTTGATAGCTTGTGTGAGGAGAGCTCATGGGGGTTAATTTTATCCTGTCGAGAGGGCGTGTGTTCTGTTTTGTGTGTGTTTTTCTGTTTGGTTTCGTGTTTGGGTGCTTGCTTCTGTCACATATGTAGTACATCAAGAATTCAAGTAGTTACCAAAGACTGCCCAGACCGGCGTAAATTTGCCCTTGTAAACCTAAAAAACACCCACCCCCCAAAAACCCCCCCCACAGTTTTCGGCTGTCGCGGGATCTATCTGAGAAACGAAGTTTGTTTCTTGGTAGAATATAACACCCAACACACAAAAGCCATGTCTCTGGTGTATTTTTCCTCATAAATAAGTCTAACTGTGACCTAAATCACACTCAACAAAGTGAAATGGGCCCATTTCCAAAACCATGACTACAAGCCAGTCCAAATAGGTCAACTCCACTCTGTCTTACAGGGCAGACTCAACCTTTTTCTGTCATAATAGAGCTTGTTTAAACACTCACCTGGCTGTTTGTTGATACCTCAGATATCTTTTCATTCAGTTACTCGGATATGTCATCCCTTGTATTTTTCCATTAAAACATTCATTTTCTGTAATGACCTCAGATGCACTTAAAACGACAGCTGTATTGTCCCAGTAATGGTGGTGGATGTTTTGACACTCCAATTTCTAAATTCCAAATGTCATGGGCAGAAGAAACCAGGAACTTATTTCTAGCCTATGCAAGGTCGTCCATATTTAGTGTTACCTGGTTCATTCTGTCCATATTTGTTCATTGTAGAAAGTGTCTTTTACTATTGGTTTTTAAATCTGAAAAGAAATACTGAATTTCTTTGCCAGAAAACTCGTGTTGGCGCTTCAATATAAGGACGTACGTTTTCTTAGTTGAAGTACAGTGGGATCCTGAGTCAGTTTGGGAATATCCACAGCAGCTGAAAGTTGTAATATATTAAACTCATATTTCTAAACGCTTCTCAGTAGTGACACCTTTATAATCTTAAGTGAAAACGGACCAAAATATGTGAGTGGTTTTTGTTCTTAAATGAAAAATCACAGTTGTTGATCTCGATGTGAGTGTTTCCTGTGAGTTTCGGGAGCTGGGTGGGGGGTGCTCTTGAGACTGGAGATAAAATCTCATTCACTCTGATTTGAAAAAAGAGGGTTTTCAGGTTTTGCATGCTGTCTCCCACCCCCTCATTGTTTCTGAGAAAACAAAAACAAAAACAAACAAAGAAAAAAAAAATCTAGTCGGTGGATCTATGTTCTTTAGGCTACAGCTCCATAACCCCCGTACAGCCCGATGGGAATCTCTTGCTTTGAAGCTCGGTTGGGTTCTCGTGCCTCATTCGTCTGCATTCCTGTTTTTTTCCTCTTCATCTAACTCCTTCTTTTTTTTTTTTTTCATTTTTCCAAAACGTAGCGCTGTTTGCTACAGTTGACTCTTTAACCTACTTGATGACGGTAGATCATCGTTCTTGTGAATCTAGCGTCCGGATCATCCACTTCTGCTTCCCTGTATGAGTCACGTTCATTTCCATTGCCTTCACTTGTACAGAGGGCACGAAACTCCAATTTCAATTTGCACACGCAAAACCACAAACAATACCGCCCAAACTCACATTTAACTCACATTTGACTGTGACCCATTTCACTCTCTCTCTCTCTCTCTCTCTCTCCCTCTCCCTCTTTCTCTCTCTATTTCTCACTGTCTATGGTGTTTTAAGTCTTTTCTCCTCACATTTGCAAATGTAGAAAAAACCCCCAAAAAAAACCCCATGAACCTTAAAAAGCGTAACAAGATGCCAAGATTTTAATGGGTAAATTCTAAAATTTGTAGCAAGGTCAGGTCTCAATAACTAAGCTACAAGGAAGTATCCAATGGTGTAATATCAGTTGTACAGGCAATAAAAGGTAAGATAAACTGTCAAAAGGGCCTGCTATTGCACTCTGTTTAGCACATAAACTACTTAACACACTAAATACACCCTGGACATAGGAGAAGTTCTCATGTCCATGAGCAGATACTGACGTATATAAGCTTTGTGAAGTTTGCGGAATTGTTTGCTGGGTGGTGGTATTGGATGACTTTGCCAATCTGGATGCTTTGTGCTAGCCTGTCTTATGTAAGTGTCTATAACAGTGTCTATAGCTGTGACTGACAGTGCATGAGCAGATAAAGTGACCCTATCTAAGCCCACCATTATAAAAAAAAACCTGCTCCACCACATGCCTCAGTCTCCTTGGTGAGTAATGGTGAAATTTGCTTCAGGTGAACTAGATACATGTTTATCACTGTGTCAGACTGTTGCCCATTTGGCTGTATGACCGAGTATATGCAGAGACAGACTTGTTCATCCAAATAAATAAATAAATGAGTAAAAAACTTGGCATCAAACCAATATGATTATGAACTGCATTTTCAGCTCCGCAAACGTGCCGATAGCGGGATTCTTCATATCCGGTAATGGTTGCCGGAGGTCCTGCTAGGTTTTGCGCTCACCTCAGGCTGAGATTTTTGGCATGGGGAAACGGGTTTGTGTACTTTTCAGTCAAAGACCGCAGTGTTTGGTTTACATGATAACCATCAGGACCCTGGATCACAAGGACCTGACTGAGTCATAGAGTATGCCTAATGCAGCGATTTTTTTTAAAACTCTCCAGTTTGGAGGAAAAAAAAAAAACTCGTTGACCAAAGAATCTTGATATTCCTTTTCTGTTCTTTGATCCTTAATTACGATTATAATCAGACTTTGACACTCTCGCCTCTCTCTGTCTCCCCTTCTCTTTTCTTATTCAGAACGTAAAATCTTCCATATAGGCTGCAGAGGATATTCCTGTTGGATGTGGTTCATGCATTTTAATAGAACTGAATTGCGAGCGAATGCTCTATGAGATCACGGTTTTAACAAAACACCGACCCTTCAGAAGTTGGTCTTTTTGTATTCCCGCAGATATAGCTACTCAATCAACATCGAGTATTCTAGTTTAAGGCCGTTGTTTCGATAGTGCGATTCTGTCGGGATTGTGTTAAGACGCTTCAAGCATGGAAAACAAAAAGAATAATGAGGGGGAAATATTCAGAAAATCTTGGAAGGAAAGCATCACATATGTGGCAGAGACTGTCCGTTTTGACAAACTTAAAAAAAACTCTCATCGTGTAGGCGATGCCCACCCAGCCTAACCAATTCTTTACCTATTTTGAATTCACGTCCAACCTCAGACTGAAAAAGGAAAGATAGGCTAATGAAAGCGAGAGAGATCTATATCTACGTTGTCCTCTAATCTTTCTTGAGAACGACGGTATGGTGTAATAGTAAAACCACGCTTGCAAAGGTCTGCGCTGATACCTCACCGCGATCAGACGTAGATACCAAACAAGCGTTTAGTCATAAAAGACTATTTTGCAGGAAAATACTGCCTTCGATTCAAAGCGGGAAAAAAAGCTTCGTTCTCTTGAACCTCCAAAGTTAAATCATAGTGCCATCTTTAAGTGCACATTAGTCAGTTATCGGGGCTTTCCGTGGAAAACGTATGCTTGGATGATTGAATGAAGAATCATGACGTGCTTATGTTGGCGAGCGTTTTCGCGTACGCTTGGAAACAATTGTTTAGCAACGCAGCGCTAACATTTAGCATTGAACCTACTAGCAGTGACACTTGGACCACTGAAAAAGCTCGGTGAAAAAGATCTTTAACAAGTTTGAAACTGTAGCACTGACGTTTAAAATATTAATTCCCTTCACGGTTTATTTTTGTAATTTCTCTTGTTATCAGAAGACAGGTAGACTCTTAATCTCTTGGAGTGGAAAATATGTTTTATGTGTTTGGGGACAGGTGAAGCAGTGGAAAGTTTATGCAATCCAGCAATTTAAGCTCTAATGGAAGCAGGTATCTCCACCCACCTGAAATGGTTCCCCTGTGACTCCTACAGACATGTACCAGTTTGCTTAATGTAATATTCCACGTGAAAGCCTCACAATGAGTGAAAAGGAAAGGACCATGTGAAAGACAGGAAAATAATCTATATAGTACACTCCGCCGACAGTTGGTGTGAAAGATGACAGAATTGCATAATCTAACACCCTCATATAAGAAAGGTAGGGTGGGAGTCTATGATACGCCCCCCCCAGGGGAGAAAGAGAGAGAGAGAGGGAAGCTGTGAGACAGAGGCGACAGGGAGAGAGAAAACGGAGAGTGAGTGAAATATGAGATAAAGAGCACACTCTGATCACTCATTCATCATCAGTTTATTTGTGCAGTACTTTTTCACTGCAGAGGCACCTCGCACCTGTTCTCTTTCTCTCTCTCCTCTCTCTCTCTCTCTCTCTCTCCTCTCTCTCTCTCTCTCTCTCTCTCTCTCTCCTCTCTCTCTCTCTCTCTCTCTCTCTCTCTCTCTCTCTCTCCTCTCTCTCTCTCTCTCTCCTCTCTCTCTCCTCTCTCTCTCTCTCTCTCTCTCTCTCCTCTCTCTCTCTCTCTCTCTCTCTCTCTCTCTCTCTCTCTCTCTCTCTCTCTCTCTCTCTCTCCTCTCTCCTCTCTCTCCTCTCTCTCTCTCTCTCTCTCTCCTCTCTCTCTCTCTCTCCTCTCTCTCTCTCTCTCTCTCTCTCTCTCCTCTCTCTCTCTCTCTCTCTCTCTCTCTCTCTCCTCTCTCTCTCTCTCTCTCTCTCCTCTCTCTCTCTCTCTCTCTCTCTCTCTCTCTCTCTCGTACGCACACACGCACGCACGCCCATTCATGCACGCACGCACAGCAATAACGAGAGGGGGAGAGACTTTCGTTTTAGACATGGTGATAACTTTCCAAAGAGGCACTTCACACCTTTTCTTTCTCTCTCTCTCTCACACACACACACACACACACACACACACACAAAGGTGTTACTGTCACTGCTCAAACACTGCTCACTACTGCTCAAATAGTGATAATGTTGAACAGACGTGAAATAACAAGCAAGCTTAAACAATAAAATATTAACTCTCTCTGTTTCTCGTTTCCCCCTCTCTCTCTCTCTCTCTCTCTCTCTCTCTCTCTCAGACTAACACCTCAGCAGCTGAAGATAGCTCAGAACCTTTAAACCCAAATCGCCCAGGTAAGAGTAAGAGGATTTGTAATGTTTATTCATAAAGGAGTTTTACTTCAGAGCATTCCCATTCACAGTCTCTCTCTCTCTCTCTCTCTCTCTTTCTCTAAGCAGTGGCCCGCCCAGGCAGGAAAAGGAAAGCCATGACGGCACAGAAACCACAGGGGGCGAAGCAAACATCGTGTAGGAGGACTGTGATCACAGTTTTGTGTGTAGTGGTCATTTTGGCCATACTAGCAATAGCTGCCTACTTCAGTAAGTCTTTTCATCCCTTCCGCTAACTCAGCTCTCAAACCCTCATTAGTCAGTCTAAGCCACAAGGGTAGTGCTTAGCCCACCAATGAGTCATTTTAAATATTATCACTGCCAACCCCCATATGATTTTGAGAAAAGTACACATCCGTATCGCATGTAGTAACCAGCTTCTGCATATGTGGTAAAGTAAAAACAAACAAACAAACAAATGAACAAACAGCAGGATTCTGGCCCTTGAGGACCAGGCCCTAGCAACCCTGCTGAAAGCAAGCACCAGTCAAACTGGACTGCCTGTGTTTAAACATTGTTGATCTCTCTCTCTCTGGTTTGAGAATGCTCCATCAGCAGGAAGGGCACAGAATGCCCGGAACAATGATCCTCTTTCATAATGCATTTTAATCAGCGAAATTCTAAAAATTCTAAAATCCTAGTTTTCACTTTAAGAAGTTTCAGTTTACTCTTGTGGGGTTTTTTTAGGCTTGGTTCCTGTCTGTTTTGGAGAAGTTTTTTTTTTTTTGGTTGTTGTTCTCGTTGTTTTCGGTTGTCTTTTCTCATCCCTCAATTTTACTTCTCTTCTGTGATGTCTCTCTCTCTCTCTCTCTCTCTCTCTCTCTCTCTCTCTCTCTCTCTCTCTCTCTCTCTCCTCAGTTCAGCAATTGATTGTGAGCAAATACTACTTCTGCTCCAAGTCACTCAAGTTCATTCCACTGGACCTGGCCTGTGATGGTAAAGGAGACTGCTCTGGCAATGAGGACGAATCTACGTGTGTATCAGAGTATCAAGCCAATTCTACCTTCCCAGGTGAGACAAGACACACACACACACACACGCACATGTACGCACACACACTCAGATGTGCATTTTTACACGTCTGTTCATCTCTTACATGCCCCCCCCTCTCTCTCTCTCTCTCTCACTCTGGTTGTCATACCCAAACACAAACACCTACACACAAACACCCCCACACACGCACAAACATATAATACAGTCAGCAGTAACCAAACCTGTCCCTCTGGTTCAAATAACTGATTTTTCTCCTCTCCCTCTCTCTTTCTTTTGGTTCTCTCTCTTTCAGTCTCGTCCAAAAACATGTGTAATAAAACACACCGCCCCCTCATCCCAACACAAACACAAGCTGACACACACACGCAAAAACAAACACAAAACACTCCGACACCACCCCCCCCCCCCCCCCCCCCCCCACACACACACACACACAAACAAACATAAACACACGCTGACACACATGTGCAAAAACAAACACAAAACACTCCAACATCCACCCCCCCCCCACACACACACACACACACAAACAAACACAAACACAAGCTGACACACACGCGCAAAAACAAACACAAAACACTCCAACACCCACCCACACACACACACACACACACACACACACACAAACATAAACACACGCTGACACACACACAGAAACAAACACAAATACATCCCGAGTGCAACTAAGCTGAAAACCGAGCAGATTTTAAACACAGGCCCTGTAACCGTCAGAGATTAAAGTCGAGTCTAAGCTCTACAGAACATGGCCTTGGTTCTTAGTTATGATGAAATTCAGGTAACGTTTGATTTCAAGATCGCTTTTTTCTTTTTTTTTTCGCTCCCTCTCAGTGCGTCTGGTAACGGCCCAAAACGTGCTGCAGGTGTACACGCCCACCTCGAGCTGGAGGACTGTGTGTTCAGACGGCTGGACTCAGGAGCACACGCAGGCCACGTGTCAGCAGTTCGGATACACCACGTAAGTGCCTCTTTAAAAAGTCAGAGGTCACGAAGAGCAGACGCTTTAAAGATCATCCCCTTTCTCTATTTAAGTTTCATTTCGGTTTGTGTAAAGCACCTTTTACGATTGAGTGTCACCGCAGTGGAGCTTTAGAGCATATTCAGTATGTAATCCTGAATACTGAATATCTCACATGCTTAAGACTGTCCCGTGAGATGGTTTAGATAAACCAAACCCATGTTTGATGTGTATCAGATGGCCCAGAGTTAGGGTCCTGATCCAGGATCAGCTCCCGATTCATACGCAGAATCATATTTATTGGGTGTTCTGAAATGCTGAAATGGATCTCATTTCAAGAAATCTGATTTATGGCACTTCTCTTCGTCCGGCTCTGTAAGTTAAAATAAAATAAAAAAGAAACAGAGGACATGGAGAAGTGCATTAAATACGAGAGCTATGCATCGTCCCTAATCTGTGTCCTGTCTCTTCAGTAAACCCATGCACCGCACGGTAGCGGTGAGGACCCTGGCGGTCGGTTTTAAGAGCGCATATGTCGCTGTGGGGTCCAATGCAAACCAGCCCATTCAGAACAACGTCAAAGACCGGTAAGCTGCTCCACCCACTCGGACTTCACCTTCCATTGCAAAGTAGCCTGATGTAGAAAAAATACAAATCGGCGCCATTAAACTGTTTCCCTCTTTGTATGTCATTATCGCACGGCGGGCTCGATGGACGTAAGGGTTTTTCGGATTTCGGGTAGTTGGAATGACAAACTTTTGTTCCGGTTCAGTTCCGTTTTGGCTTTTTTGTTGTTGTTGTTGTTGTTGTTGTTTTTACAGTCCTTGCTCTCGTACCTGCAACTCTAAATTTGCTTAAGAAAATATGTTACTATAAGTGCAAAGTGAGCAATCAAGGCTTTTCCAGCATCCCTGAGTTTCTGAGCTACACGCGTACACGGACTTCCGAAACTGAGGGTCGTTTTCACACCATCGAACTGTTAGCGTAGTCAGTTCATTTAGCTGCCTTTTTTTTTTTTTTTTTTTTTTTTAAATCTACTTTGTTTTGACTAAATCGATCCTCTGCCTGTGTTTGAGTAGTAAGTAAAGTTTTGAACATGACCAAGGACTTAAAGACAAGGAAAACAAACCGCGTATGGGTGTTTAGATGGAATAAGTGATTCATCATGACGCACGACCCTGACCTAAATTTGACGGATATCTGTTTCAGACAATACCGTTTGAGACAGTAATCATTCTGAAAGGTGAGATGTCGCGATATCATTTGGTATCGCCTGGGTTTGATATGAGGGACTCGGCTGGTTGCTTTTTAGTCGCGTCGCTTTGGCGATCGTGTCGGCACGGTCTTTTTTTTTTCTTTCTTTTTTTTTTTTTCTTTTATCTGTCTGTCATTTTAAGGTCGCGGATTAAGACAGACGATGCAGTTTAGACTGTGAAAAACACGAGATGATTCAGCTGTCTGAATTTATGTATGGTATTTAAAGCTTTAATGCTTGATTTGGTCTGAAGAGCGTCGTTGTTTGTTATTCTAATTCAAGCCATTTGGAGGCTTCCTTATTTCGGTTTATGTCAAAAGACTCTCAGAACACACTGAAGCAGTATAGGGATTAATATTCATGTTATGCATAAAAAAAAAAAAAAAAGAGGAAAAGAGAATCTGTACACTTTGCAAACAGCGACTCAGCAGATAAAGCCACACACATGATAGGTCACATGACAACCGTACCCTTTTTCCATTTTTCAGTTTCCGTCAAATTCATTTTTCTTTTTTTCCCCGTTTTTGGGAACACTTGAATCGTGATAATTAATCGCGAGTTAAACGCCTACTAACCCTGACTGTGACTTATACCGAGCCTCAACCTTAACAACGGCCCAGACCCCTAACTCCAATCTTAAATCTTACTTTTAACCTTTGACCTCTTAACCCAGCCCTTGTCTGAACTGTAGTCATAACCCATGACCCTGTTTTATCTGTGGAATTTCACCAGAGAGTCTGGTGTCAGTCATAGCAGCTGTGGGCCATATAAATTTGACTGTCTAAATAAAGTGGAAACCTGTTTTTCTCTCTCTCTCTCTCTCTCGGTTTTGGTCGATTGTGCAAAACTCTGTCCTTTGTGTGTGTGACGAATACGCTAACCAGTGAATGAGCTGGTTAGCATACATTATTATTGCTTTCGTCTTTTGATGGTTGCGTTTACTGGGCCACTGTTTGTCAGAATATGTTCAGTGCTATTGTCTAGGTGTGTCCAAACAATTACGTACAGTATGTTCCTTTAGAGCTTTTCTTCTGTCTGTCTGTCTGTCACAAGCCGTGACTAGTTCACACTGAAACCATTAAGAATTACTGAGTCATTGATAGATCGGTAGCACACTGTATATGAGATTTATGACTGTATGTAAGACAATAACTGACACCCCTTCCTTGTTCTCTCTCTCTCTCTCTCTCTAGCACTTCATGCTCTACTGGCTCAGTCATCAGCCTGTCTTGTTCAGGTAAACTTTTTTTTTTTCATTTTCTTTTTCTTCTTCTTCTTTTTTTTTTTTTTTTTAAGCTTTGCTCAGTCTCCTGTGAAGCACAGATTCCTTTATCTGTCATATTTGTAAAAAGAGGAAAAAAGCTTTAGCAGTAAGACAGGGGACTTGGGGTCATGACCTCTGCCCTGACTTTCTGTGCTGCATAACTGCCAAATTTGGTAAGGCTGTACTTTTTAAGAGGCCAAAGACCCCTAAACTGTAGATTGTGTTGTAAGTGAAGTTCAAACCAAAACTGTACTTGTGTCTAGCGACAAGACCAAAACCAGAGATACCCAAGGGAACTGAAATCGCAACTTTTTTTTTTTCCCTGCCAATATTGGCACCTTTAAGAGAAAAAAACAATGTTTGTTGGTTTATTTGGTTAACAGCTTAGACTAAATGAGTGTATGGAAAATTTTAACATTTACTGCTGACATACAGTGAAACCATCACATTTCTCCTTTGCTCAGATTAATTCTAATAACAGAGATGAGTGCCTCACAGTTCAGTAAGCTTTTTAAAATGGTTTCTGGGACCCACGCAACAAAAAGCTTCTCTTTGGTTTTTTTTTTTTTTTTTTTTTAACAGCCCTCTGAGATTGTAAACAGTGATACTGGGCTCTAAATAAACATGAACTTGAACTTTTCTTCTTTTAGTGAAAAAAAAAAAGCTCACTGAATTCAGCTGGGTTTAGCTAATTATTGATGATTTGAAGCCGTTGAGCTTGTACCTGAATAGAACAAAAATGTGCTACCAGATGAGCCCAGGAGACTTGAACAGAGAGACTTTGCTGTAAAAACCCCCCCAAACAAACAAGATATTTGTGTTATAGTCTGCCCCCTACAGGCCATTAAACACTTCACATGTGATGCCTAGTCAGCATAGTTTTTTTAGTTTGGTACATTTGAGAGGTTAATCATTGTTATTCTGTATTTGTGAGAGCTAGTTAACTTAACCAAAATTCAGTCTGAAACATTTTTTGCTCTCTGTGTCTGTCTTTCTGTCTGTCTGTGCATGTCTGTGTGTGCGTGTGTCTCTGTGTGTATGGGTGTGTAATGTTTGTTTAATGATTTTTCTCGTCAGACACCTGTGGTTCACTGGGAAACCAGGACCGAATCGTTGGGGGACAGGATGCGGCTATAGATGACTGGCCTTGGCAGGTTAGCCTGCAGCAGCTGGGTCAGCACACCTGTGGAGGGTCCCTGGTCTCGCCCCGCTGGGTCGTCACGGCAGCGCACTGCTTTTCTGGGTCAGTGCACACAGTTCTCTCCCTCACTATCTAATCACATTTACCGCACGCCCGTATCGCAGATCTTCTATTGGTTGGCACTGCCTGGCCTATCGCTGCCACTGATAAAATGCCACTGACCTGCTGCTACCACAATGGCCTCGTATAAGTTCAACGGGACAATGCCAAAGTCCATCAAAGGTTTCGTTTTGATGGACGCGTCAACATACGTTGCATTACGGTCGAGAACTTTTATAGTGCATTCATGACTTGCATTAAGGTCTGATATAGAGAGATGACGGTGTTTTTTTTTTTTTGTTTTTTTTTTCATTTTAATCTCTGGTATGAAAAGAAGAACATGACTGCCACGTGTTAGTCCTGAAACCGAAGGTGCATGAAGGACTTTCCAGTCACACAGCTTTCGAAATGAGGATGTGGGTTTATTGGCAACCTTCCATGTTGAGAATTCTTTCCCGGTTTGTGTGTGTGTTTGCTAATCGGGAGCGAGTGACTCCTGGTTACAGTGGTTTTTTAGGGCAGCTGATGAGGGCTCAGTAGATTTGTTTTGAACAATGCTATTAATAATTCATAACGGGACAGCTGGGTGGTTGACCGAAAATGTAACCATCAAACACAGATCTGGTAAAGACCTCATTTTATGCAGGTCAGCTATTTTGGAAACCAGTTTTGCACGCAAACTGTTCGAGCCCGACTGTCTGTAGATCCCGTCACTGTGTATTCCCGAAATGAATTTGTTCCGTGAATCTCTTAACATCTGTGTGAAACGTGCACGAGGCAAATATACCCCCCGAAACATCAAAACAACAACAACAACAACAACAGTAATCACGCAGGTTCCTCGTGCAGTTTTCAGCTTTTGGTTTTCATCTTTTTGCTTTCTGTTTCCAGATTATTATGGTCATTTAGATAACATACAAAAGTACCGATGATAATCGGTGTACTAATAATAGTTCATCTGGACCTTGGTAAACAAGTCAATATATTTTGATAAGGATGACCCCACTGATGACTATTGCCCAATGTATTAAGTGATGGGGAACTCTGAATTGTGGGCCAGTGTTAATCGTCTGTCTTGGTCATTTACCCGTCGGTTGTGTTCTATCCATTCCAGCAGTAAGCGAGAGGTGAACCGGTGGAGGGTGGTGTCAGGGAGGTCGTATTTGGGGACGATGGGGGGCTCTACGGTGGACAAGATTCTGCTGAACAAGGATTACAACCCTGCACGCAACGACTACGACATCGCCATGATGAGACTCAGTAGCCCTATCAGCATAGGAGGTGAGACACACACACAGACACACAGACACACAGACACACAGACACAGACACACAGACACAGACACACAGACACAGACACACAGACACAGACACACCACACAGAGACACACCACACACAGACACACCACACACAGACACACACACTGAGGACTGTTTCAGACATGTGGAGACTGACTGTAATCTCTGTGGTTTTTGACCCCGTCAGATGCACAGAAGCCTGTTTGTCTGCCTCCTCATGACCTGGGTCTGAAAGAGGGAGACTCTCTGGTGGTGACTGGCTGGGGTTACCTGCAAGAGAATGGTAAATAGATACACCACTTGTTTGTCATTTCTCCCCCCTCTCTCTCCCTCTCCCTCTCCCTCTCTCCTCTCCATCTCCCTCCCTCTCTATCTCTCTATGTATGTATATGTCTTCTTTTTTTTTAATTTGTTAAATGAGGTTGTATATTTTGTCTTGTTGGAAAGCCTTACAGGTGATTTTTTTTGTGTATTAGTGTTGATTCTAAGGTCCAGACAGCAGGACTGCTTCAGGTTCCATCTCCTCCGTTTTTTTCATCACTCCCCTCCTCAAACGCCCCCTCTGTGTTTTTTCAGGGAAAGTTTCCTCTGTTCTCCAGAAGGCTGACGTTAAGTTTATCAGCCGATCAGTTTGCACCAGACCTGCCGTCTACGGCGCCGTGGTCACTCCCAGGATGCTTTGTGCCGGATTCTTGGAGGGCAAAGTCGATGCATGCCAGGTACTCATCTCGTGTGTGTGTGTGTGTGTGTGTGTGTGAGAGAGAGTCACTTTGACAGGTAATGGGTTTCTTGTAAATAAATTTCTTTGAAGAATATTTGAGTATTGTGTGTATTTAAAGCGATTCAGTTTTACACCATTGGAACATTCAAAGCCTACAGGGTCCAAACTCAGACCTACATTAAATAAGTGTTTTGCAGTATTTAAATACCCAAGCCCTTTTCCAGTAATCGTCCAGTCTCCTCTACATTACTTCCCTTTTTTTCTCTGAAAGCTAGTACGATTCTAATTCAGAATCAGTATCGAACAAACACTGGAGTCTTGTAGAGTCCTCGTCAAAGCTGTCGTCCTTTTTACTACAGAAGGCCAGTTCACAAGTGAAGAGAGAAAATTTTGACAAGTCCTGGTCACTCCAATACCTCAAAAAAAAAAAAAAAAAAAGATCTCTTACATCATGACCTCCTCAGAGAAAGATCAGAACGTCCGGACGACATGATATTAATGTTCTCTCTCTCTCTCTTTCTCTGTGTGTGTGTGTTTCTCAGGGTGACAGTGGAGGTCCTCTGGTGTTTTTGTCTGGTCGCTGGTCCCTGGTTGGGGTAGTGAGTTGGGGTGTAGGCTGTGCGAGGCAGTCCAAGCCTGGAGTATACACTAACGTGGACGAAATGCTTAACTGGATCTACTCAGTCATGGAGGTTCGTACTCATACACTCATACACAGTAAAGTCCCGTAGAGGATTATTCCCATACAGTTCCAGTGACTGTGCTCTCTGTCGGTCACTGGTAAAGTTGTTTTTAAAGTTGTCCCGTTCCTTAATGCAGATAGAAACACTTAGCCGTTCAAGGTCGCAGATTTACAGAGACATGCTCTCAGATATTTGTTAATTGGTTATTACATGTTCTGAACATAAGGATGAAGATATACACACTCCAGTATTTTCTTCAGTTGGTCTGACTTCCCACCTTTCTCTGTGCATGTGTCTGTGTGTCTGTATGTGTGTGTGTGTGTGTGTGTGTGTGTTTCTTTTTCCTGTAGACTGAGTCTTAATGCAGAGAATCTTTGTGAAAGGGCGCCAGGAGCGCCCGAACAGACCCGGACATCAGCGCCACATGAAAGTTTCCCTACAACACACACACACACACACACACACACACTCACACTCTTGTCCACAGCCATAGTCATTAGTGGTTTGATTATGGTAATTTTCTGCATTTTCTCAGGAGCTTGGGAAGTGTCTGTATTAACAGTGCATTGTTATGAATGTGTTGTGGATCTCAGGGCCTAATCACATTAATACACTCACACTGTATTGATGGGAGTCATTTCTTTACAGTTTCACTTATAGGAGATTTTTTTTTTGTTTTTCATTTCATTTTTTATGTTCCTGTTGTCAGGACTAGGAGATTTGAATAGATTTGAACTTGAAAGTGCAATATCATGCCAAGATATGACGTTGTTGTTGTTGTTGTTGTTGTTGTTGTTGTTGTTGTGTTTTTATTTGAGCCCTCTCACTTCGCATGTAAACACTTACACCTGACATGTCAGTTTTTTATAGTTCCTTCATAAAAGCACTAGCTACGTGTTCCATCAGAAGTTTTTAAATGAATACGTAAAGTCATTACACAGCTGAGCCAGAGAAGATCACTTCAGGTTCTCGGAGAGATGGCTTTATGCATTCTGGTATTTTGTTTTTTTTTTTTAAACTGCCATGTGTTGCCATGGTTTCTTATGCACTTTGTTTGTTTGTATTACTGTAACTGTATATCTCATGCTAAAATGGTGGTATTTGTATTGCCCTCCTCTCTTTTTTGCAGTCATTTTGTTGTAAGACTACAGAGTGCTATAAACCTTTTCACGCAAAACAAAGCGTTTACGGTGAGTGCCGACTTCGGTGCTGCTGTATTGTGTTTGTGTGAGTGTGTATGTACACTGTTAACTCTGGACAAATATTTCTTGTAAATTATGAAATGGTTTTTGTACATATTGCCTGGTAAATGATTTTTATATTCCTGTAAATATTGTGTGTCAATAAATCGTGGACTTTTTGGGAGGAAAAAAAATCGTTCCTTTATTTCATTAATGGAATACAATATGAAAAATAATGAATAAACTACATGAGACATAAACCGTGTCTTTTATGCAAACATTTATTTATTTTTTAACCTGTATTTTTATTTCCTTTCAGTTTTTTTTTTTTTCCCGTTTTACAGTTCCAGAGAAAACTGTAGAGGTGCATAATTATGGTCAGAAGAAAAAAAAATGACATAACAATGAGATATCTAAGAGTTTTACAAGGAGGAGTCACACATTCATCAGTTGCTCTTTGGATATGTATAGCATGAAGGGTTTTTTTCTTTTCTTTTTATGAATGAGTGCAGCGTGACTTTCAGTGGGTTCTGGGCTACTGTCCTAGCTGATGATTGACTGCAGGGAAGCCATTATTACATCATAAGGTTCCATCTTTCCTTGTTTCTCATTGGCCCAAATTGGGATTCTAGAGAAAAGGCCCCTCCCTCTTAGTTCTCTGGTAGTGCATGCAGAAAGGGGTAATGGCTGAATCCATGCACTGCAGAGGTACTGTCTTAATACGGTTTTGTTAGAGTGCGAAACAAACAAACAAAAACTCAACCTCTCCTGTATTAAATACGTACTATTGGCTATGTGTAGGGTGTGCCGTGGTTACATATGCACACCGTGTGTATGAGAAAAGAAAAAAAAAATCTGTAAACTAGAGTAATTTGTTTACTCCCCCAGGACACAGTTTGATAAAAGAGTTAGTTATTCGTACCATTAGAAAATGTTTTATGTGTTAGGTTAAAATGCAGTTTGGGCATAGTGCCTGCAGGGGGCGAGTGTGTTCTCTGCAGTGGAATGTCGAGGGGCAGAGAGATGACCACACACACTCTGGGCTTGGCAGTATGAGTGGGAGTCACTCAGGCAGTAGAATCCACATTAATTACTTGATTCAGCTCTTCTTTTATCGCCGCTTTATCGTTTGTCTATCTAAAACGTCACAAAATGCTATGTAAAGAACCTTAAAATTGATTTTTGTTTTGTCTCCTTTATTCTGTAGAAAGATCACTAACCTCAGTTCAAATATTAGTAAATTACTACGGTTTGATCCCTCAAGCTGCAAACAATGTTGACGGTAATCAAATGTTTTTTTTTTTTTTTGTTTTCTTTTTTTCTGTATATAAATCACAATGACGCAGTCGGTCGCTTAAAAAGACCTATCTCTCATCTGCAGTACATTCTAGAACTTTTCTGTCAGTTCATTACAGCAAAAACTGCACGGTTGGCATTTACAGAAGTGTCTTAGGTTACGAATTACAGCATCTGTTTCAATTTCAAAGACTGTTAACAATCTCCACACAGCAGGAGTGAGTGACACATTTAAATACATGTTTTCACTTTTTGTAGATGCCCTTGTAAAATATCTTAACCAGCTAAAACAAATCAATCTCAGAACCGCCTTTTTTCCCCCCAATATATCAATGTTCCTTAAGTGTACAGAGATTAAAAGATCTGGTTACCATGGAGCTGCCCATTGTGATGCAGTGTGTTTGAGTGCAGGCTGTATTCACATGCAGTTATGACTATAATACACTGCAATACCGCAGCTATGCGGGGCTGCCTTTGGTGCAGTGGCTTGCCCAGTCAGACACAACAAGCCGAGCCCAGAGACCACAGATCCCTGCTAATAATGGCTGCATGCTAAGTCCGACACCAGATGTCTGAGTGAAACCAACAAGAGGGTAGAGAGAGGGAGGGGTGGTGTGTGTGTGTGTTGTTGTTGTTGGGGGGGGGGGTTTGGGGGGGGGTGTGGATGGGGGGCATGAACCCTGTACATTCATAAGCTTAAATGGAAGAGCAGCACACAAAGCTTAAATTGTTTGTGGAGCGTTATCAGACTAGAACAGAGGGATAAATTACAGTATTAGTTCGACAGACCTTTCAGTCAAAATCCATAGGGAACATATTCATATGCACATAGGCACTCAAATATTATATTTCAATATTGCTATTTTTGCTGTATTTGCTATTCTTTTCCACACAATCAAACAAAGTGTATATTATTTTATCAGTAAAACATGGAACGTCATAAATCGTCTACACGTGCTTTAGTGCCTTCAGTAAACATGCCTGAGAGGGAATGAACCCAAAACAAACGGGAAAATTAGGCTTGTAAGGGACGGTCGTTTGGCTGACTCTGTAAAAACGCTGTGTCATTCCTCCCATTTCGTCTCCTCTGCCCTGGTTTGAAATGTTTAAGCAAATGCTAACTGCAAACTCGCTGCCGTTTTGGGATGCGCAAAAAAAACATTCAGAGAGATGCCGGAGCTCAAGAAAAACAGACCAAAACCAGAGCGTTTCTGATACAGGTGCCCTGCGGAGCCTCTGGTACTGCGCCCGAGTTATAAAACCCAGTTTTGTCTAGCAGAGTTCAGACCCAACCCACAGCACACTTACAGAGAGAGAGAGAGAGAGAGAGAGAGAGAGAGAGAGAGAGGGAGAGAGAGAGAGAGGGAGAGAGAGAGAGAGGGAGAGAGAGACGGAGACTGAATAAAGACGTCAACAGACCAGTATTACGACTTTGCTTTCCCAGAACATTTGTCTTCTAAGAGAGCACTCGACATCTCAGAAGGGTTTAGGACAATTGGCAAAATCTACATCATGACAAACAATTAATACATCAGTGCACTTGCCAGACAAAACAGCACCAAACCCAGTTTCCCAGAGCCCCAAACACAATGGATCGCATCCATTCACTGACATCACGTATTGCATTGTCTGCTTTCAACACAGAGAAAGCAAAAGGTCATGATTCAGATCGTTACAATCAGAGTTTGAATGAAGATGATGCAATACAGTGACGACTTGTGAGGGTAAAGCTTAAACTCGGTGGAGCCCTCTTAAGTTAGTTTGGTCGCACTAGTAGTTAGCGTAGGTAATGGGTTTAGTTTAGTTTTGTCTGAAAGACAATCTTGAAACAGCTGAGATAGAGAGCCCCTGATTTTGTAAAAGTCAAGTCTTAGAGAAAAGCCATTCAAAATGTGCTCACATATTCCAAAAAAAAGAGAGAGAGCGAAGAAGAGACAGAGAGAAAGAAAGCGAGAGAGAGAGAGAGAGCGAGAGAGAGAGAGCGAGAGAGAGAGAGAGAGAGGTTTCCCAGAGAGGAGAGACTTATTGTATCCTATCGTACAGTGTAGCATAGACACCGCTCCTCATCATGTCAGCTACATTGTATATAGCGGAAAGTTTATCTTTACAGTTAAAGTGCCCAGAAATAGCCCCCCTCAGATTACCAACACCAAAAACCCCCTGTTTGTGTTTCCTCTGCACCGGGGTTTTAGTGAGAGAACTATGGAGGGCATTTTTGCTTGCCTCAGCTGAGTTGACCTCACAAAGTCACATTCATCGATATACTGCTAAATTACAATTATACTTAATGGTCTCAAAAGAGGTATATTTGTAATTTCATACCATGGTTGGTTTGAGAAACGACAAAGTTCTGCATTTAGTTGATATGCACTTTACATTGAACTAATTGTGAAAGCATTGGAACGGAAGATGAAGAAAGAGCCACACAACTGTCCCTGTTTCGTTTGACGGGTTTGGCACTGAAAACTAAACTGATTGTGAAACAGTAAATTCTGTCACAGTCTCACAGAAGAAGCTCTTTTGAAAGTTCCAGAAAATTCCAAAGACCAAACACAGTTATCATTTGTCATTTGTATAGGACACTATATTGTAATTTTCGTTTGTTTGTTCTAATGGAGTGATGTCACCGTCACCTGGCAACTAGCAGGCCAAATATTTACAGTCACCTCTATGACCCAAGTAGAACATGTAGTAGCTTGATTGAATTTCTCTGTATATTTGGGTTGAGCTTGGGTAAAGATTTCAAATGAAGCCCTGTTTTACAAGGGATGGCCCTAGCCACATGTCTCACATCAGTACTGAATGAAAGTTTGCAATGATTACAATTTAGGAGAAGACTACAGAAGCTGTTCCTAGTTCTGCTACTTGGGGACTAATGTAGCTGAAGCTATTTAATACTCTGAGCACAGCTCAGCCAATCGCGTGCAGAGTGGGCGGGGTGAGAGGACTAGAGGAGACGTCTGAGTGGTAGATATGCACTGCATGTTTAAAAAAAGAAAAACCAAAAAGCTGCATGCGCTGAGAAATTGCATTGATTAATTTGATCAAAAGCAGCATCATTCGAAGTTCATTCTTTTCTACAGGGAACGGTTTCTGGGGATTGTCTTGAAAATTAAGGTGTGTTTTTCTTTTTTTCTTTTTTTTGCAGTGTATTCTTTCTTTAAACTTTCTTTTTTTTAACTCCTGTTTTTTTTTGCCTTTTTTTTGTTTTGTTTTGTTATATTTTTCATGTTTCAATGCATAAACTCCCTCGAAGTCAGAGAGCCTCAAGCAATTACAGGCACCTGTGTTTCCTCTAAAGCAAAGGACAAAAAAAAAAAAAAGAAAAGAAAAGAAAAAAAAGAAAAGAGGAAATAAAAAATTTAAAAGACAGTGTCAGGGCTGGATTCAGGATACACACCCGCGATATTTCCGTAAACAAAAAAACAACCTCTCCTGTAACCAGAAAGCGTGTCATCGTCATCATAATCGTTATTCCGTTTCCCGTTACTCCCGCTGATGCTCTGGGTGTGTACTTATGTACTCCTGTCTTTTGCTCTGTCCACACAGATTGGCTAGAATGACTGGATCGCTGACTGCATTAGAGTGGGTAATCTTTACGGTAAACACACGTCAATCCAAGAGGCACCGTCTATCCATGTAAAATTTTAACCAAGACATTTTTTCTTCTTCTTTTTTTAAGCGTGTCAGCAAAAGTTTTGTTTTAGTTTTTGTTTTTTGTTTTTTTTTGCGTTTCTTCGATATTACTGAACTGTCTTTTTTTTTGTTTTTTGTTTTGAAATATCTGGAATGCCAAGGAGAAGTAAAGAAGAAAAGACGTATTTGCAAATGTGTACCTTTTTTTTTTTTCTTTTTTAAATTTCTGTCTCGACATCGTGGTGGTCTTGTGCTGTTCTGGTAGTGGAACTTTCCGGCAGTTTGTTGTTAAAATGGCAGTGTATGTGAGCTGTGTTTACAGTGGCAAATCCAAGTGGAACACAAGTACACACAAAAATGGCGAGTGTTTTTTTTTTACGGGAAAAAAATCCACTGTCATTGAGATGGCTATAGCACAAGAAAAGTGGGTTTTCAGACCATTTAAAGGCTTGTTTCTCAAAGGATATAAGTTTTGTGTTGTCATAAGAGGGTGTGTGATCCAGCCCAAAACACATTTCATATTCTGTCAAGCAAAGATTTATATATATCTATATCTATATCTATATATATATAGACATAGATATAGATATATAGATATAGGTATATATATTAGTACGTATTTTCACATATGTATATATATATATAGTATTTTAACATTAGTTTAAGTTAATAAAACAGTCCATTCATATACCTTTCACTCTCTATACACTTGTTAAATCTATATACACGTACACATATACGTGTGTGTCCGTATATCAACTCATACATACGGGTTTTCATGCCTTTGGTGTCGTTTTGTTTTCTGCTTTGGAGCCACTGAGGCCGTTTTCCGTATTGTCATTCCCCGAGGAACTCACCAGACACTCTTTACTGTTAGAGAGAGGAAGAGAGAGAGAGAGAGAGAAAGAGAGAGAGAGAGAGAGAGAGAGAGAGAGAGAGATTTGTAAAACATTAAATGATATCCACAAAATATCTATCTATCTATCTATCTATCTATCTATCTATCTATCTATCTGTCTGTCTGTCTGTCTGTCTGTCTGTCTGTCTATCTATCTATCTATCTATCTATCTATCTATCTATCTATCTATCTATCTATCTATCTATCTATCTATCTGTCACCACATACATAATATATATTTCAAAAACACACTGTGGGAAAAATATGTTTCAGATGGCCCAAGCTGTTTAGGATAATTGCATTTTAGGAAATACTGCATTTTAATTTCATGGTGAATATTAGGGGATTCTCGTTTCGAATCCTGAAACATTAAAAATGAAACGTCATGCTTTAATAGGTAGGTTTCAGTGGCCCTGGTGAACTCAACAATTCCTTAGACGCTTGAAATTGGAGTTTGACCATATCCATAACAAAAGTAATGTAGTTTAATAAGTAGTTTAGTTTATGTGCTTAGGCCGTGATCAGTTTACAGGCCTTAATTATACTTTACATAGTTGTATAGTTGTGTGGTAAAAAGTAAATGCTGACCAGTCAAAACCATAATTACAGAACACAGAACAGGCAGATATGTCCTTAATTTGTATTGACTTACTTCTTCTCTTTGACCTTGGTGAGAACGTGAAGGACAATTGTTTTAATCACCATTACAATAATGACCAAACCGATGACACCGCCCAGCACAGAGACAATTATGACCGTCACTGTGTTGTCCACTTCCTTCACTGTGCAGACACACACATGCAGAGGAGAGAGAGAGAGAGAGAGAGAGAGAGAGAGAGAGAGAGAGAGAGAAAGAGAGGGGACCAAATGAAAAAAAGGCTCTGGTTAAAACACAGCGGGCCTCCATTTTAACGGCTTTCACAAGTCACTCCAATTAAACAAACATTGACAATCCTGCCCTCTGCTGCTCCTAGTGGAGAATTAAACCAGAACTGAAATCAAATTTGTCTTCGCATGATGGTATGCACGTGAAAAACCTCAGCGAAAGCACAAACATGTCTCCTATATAAAATGAAAGAAGAGAAGGTCAGGATGGAGGGAGAGTAGGTCAGTGATTTTGTCACGGTCTAGAATTTTCCATTTGTCATAAAAGCAACTAAGGCTGAAACTCACTTTTGACTTAAACAGATAGGTCACCAGGGCTAAAACAATACTTAGCACCAGTATTTAAAAATGTCAATGGATGAGATGAGGAGAGAGCTAAACAACCAAAGACACCTACGATCTCACAGGCCCAAAGCTCCTTTAAGTCAGTAACCCGCCATCAACCACTAGGGTGTGTGTGTGCGTGCGCGTGTGCGTGAGCGTGCGTGTCTGTGTGTGTGAGATGCATATTCTCTGAAGGAAACGTGGTCAGTGGTGTTACTGTGGACTTTTTAGGGGGTTTTCTAGTTTCTTTTTCTTGAGAGCTTGCGTAAAAAACAAAGGGGCCTGTGTTTTTTTTTTTTTTTCCCACAGAAACGTACGCTGATCCACCACGATGAGCCTGAAGATGGCGCTGTGGTTCCGGTTCTTCTCTTTGGGATTGCGGGCGAAGCAGGTGTACTCTCCCTCGTCCTCGAACGTGACGTTCCACAGCAGGATGGAGATGTTACTGGTCCTGCTGGAGCCCACAAACTCCACTCTGTCATGCAGGATGTCCACTTTAGGCTCCACCTCTTCAGACGGAATCACTGCTTCACACAGCTGACGGAGAGAGAGAGAGAGAGAGGTAGAGAGATACTATTATCCAAGGTGATAAATGGTTATTAGGATAGAGTGTATGTTTGGAAAAAAGAGAGAGAAATATAGATAGATATGGACAGATAAATAGAAAGATAGAGAGAGAGAGAGAGAGAGAGAGAGAGAGAGAGAGAGAGAGTAATTGGAGAGAACTGTGTAGTACGGAAGATGTCGAACTTGTCTGAGTTGGAAATAGAGTCTAAGTATTATTACAGTAAACCTCAGACATGCTTCTTCCCAATATCCAACAATTTTCTTTACAGAAGAGTTCAGGGAATGAGAATGTTACTACTGATGATTATCCCTCTGATCTTTCTGGTGATGACGATGATGACGATGATTCAAGATTCAAGATTCAAGAGTTTTATTGTCATGTGCACAGCAGAACAGGCAGTTACACTGTACAATGAAATTCTTACTTTGCTAATCCTCCGTTGCCAGACAATATATAAATAAGTAGAAAAAATTCTTAAATGGGAAGATCTTATATGGAGACACTTTTTTTTTTTTTTTTTTTTTTTTTTTTTTTTTTTTTTTTTTTTTTTGATGATGGTGATGATGATGATGACGATGACGACGACGACAATGGTGATGTGTGTATGTGTGTGTGTGTGCGCTCGTTAGTGTATGTGTGTGTGTGTGTGTGTGTGTAAGATTGAAAAACAGATTCCCACCTTCAGCATTGTGCCATTGTCGTTGAAGTGCCAGTTAAAGTAGAGGTTCTTGATGCCGATGCAGCTGGAGTAGGTACATGGTAAAAGGACAGTACTGCCATTCACTGCCTCCACGAAATGAACCTTTCCCACAGACACCTCCAATGCCTGAGCACACCAGAGCCCTGAGAGAGAGAGAGAGAGAGAGAGAGTGAGAGAGAAAGGGGGAGAAAGAGAAAGAGGGAGAGAGAACGAGATGGGGGGTGTCAGTTATGGTCTTATATAAAGTCATATATCTTATATACAGTGTGCTACTTGTCCAACAGTGATTCAGCAGTTGTTAATGATTTCAGTTTGAACTGTGACAGACAGAAAAGAAGAAGTACAGGAACGAGAGAGATAGAGAGAGAGAGAGAGAGAGAGAGAGAGAGAGAGAAAGAGAAAGAGAGAGTGAGAGGAAGAGAAAGAGAGAGAGAGTGAGAGGAAGAGGAAGAGAAAGAGAGAGAGAGAGAGAGAGAAAGAGAAAGTGAGAGCGAGAGAAAGAGAGAGAATCAGTCCGTATTTGTCATCGTTCTCTTTGCTCATACTCGTGGGCCTTTTATCGTGTGCTATTTTAGTTAGTGAGCTGCGTGAGAGTTCTCTGGGCCCTGTTGCGCGTGTCCCACGCTGAGACGGAGCTGGCTCGGGCTGCACTCTGACAGGGCGACACAGACGTGTGGACAGACTCACTCAGGACAGAAAGAAAGCGCTCCGCGTATGCGAGAGAGCACTAGTTAACATGGCAGCCAGTGAGAGATAGTGGCATAGCATTTCACCAGTGCCAATAAAACAAATGGCACACCAGCCAATAACTCTGACATGCATTGCTCTGCCAGGAGTCCAGTGTCGCGTGAACCATCACCCAGTCCGGAGAACAATGAATGAGAAGGTGGCTGCAACGCTTTTTTTCTCTTTTTCTTTTTCTTTTTCTTTTTCTTTTCTTTCTTTTTGACACTTAAAGAGACTGTTAAGAGACTCTGGTCCCAACTGATATCTGTAAAACTAATGGGACTATTAAATCGCATAGGGTATGATCAGTGACAAGTACAAACAGAGAGAGAGAGAGAGAGAGAGAGAGAGGGAGAGAGAGAACGAGAGGGTGAAAGGGTGAGAGATAGAGGAGAGTGAGGGAACAGACGGTAAACTGTTTTGGTATCCTACTCTGGTATTCTCAGCATGCGGTGTGGCGTCAGTGTGTAACGGACTCTTGGCAGTGGCTATTTTTAAAGCCTAGCATCCTGTAATATTGAACAAGCTATCCAGACTAACCTGATCCGTTCCACTGATACCATATAGACCACTCCTATCTCAGCACAGAACCTCAGAACCTTATCACGGCACTGACCCAAAACATTACCACCCTGAACAAAACCACACAACACAACACAACACAACACAACACAACACAACATAACACCTGTCAACGTAACACGGCAACAAAAGATGTATCTGACTTCTGCTGCGGCAGGACTGTTTCTAAAAGAAAAATTCCATTTTGCCTGCTAAAGTTATACAGCTATAAATAAACTTAGGGAAGAGTACTTAACGTTTTTATTTGAACTCACTGAAAGCAGCGTACGCTTTTCAAGTGAGCTCCTCTCTCTCTCTCTCTCCCTCTCTGTCTCTCTCTCTCTCTCTGTCTCTTTTTTCTTCCTGACCTGCTGACCTGGGGAATGTAAGTGTACTTTCACTGAATTCGTTTTTGGGGGAAAAGGGAAGAGTTGTTTGGGGGCTTGGGATGATAAAAGTTTCCTCCTAAAATAGAATGAAAAGATAAGATTGAAGAACATTGAGGGAGACACATTCGCTGTAATACACTACTTTTTTATGGTCAGAGGAATGGTGTTAGCTAGTCAAAACCAGAATAGCAACTTTTTGTGTGTGTGTGTGTGTGTGTGGTTGCTGGCAACACAAACATGAGTTCAGCTGTTTGTTCATTTTAATTCATGGCACTTAATGGGGAAAAAAGTACTGAGCATTATGTATTCTCCATCAGGCCGTCAGGTCCCGGAACGTAAACACACTGTGATGATAAGACTCCTGCATGGACTTCTGGGACGACCTTCAGTAAAGAGGCCTTAACTTTCCCTGCAATTGCCCGTGTATTGATCCTTAGAGAGGCCGACGCCTGGCCATTAGAGTGCACTTAGTCTCTGAGTCAGATGAGGAACTGACATGGCTCCGTTTGGAACCTTTCTCCGCTGAATCACATCCATGGACCGGGTTACTGCACAAAAGACACTGTCAGCAACACACTCAGCTGGAGTTTACGATTCAGACGTCTCGGACAAAAGGGTTCTGATCGGACCAGTTAAGGCTTCGAGGGGCATTTGAATAGTTCAGTCCGGTGTGCTGGATGAGAATTCATCCAAAAGGCTACATACAGTATGGTTTGTCCTCAAATAGCACTCTCTGTGAAGATAATTACCTAGTACACCTCTACGCTAAGTTAATTTGACATTACTGTTTTGTGGAATGGTCAGCGTATCAGACCTCATGTCTGGTCCTCCTCAGTCATATCACTGTATGAAAATAAGTAAATAAACAACTAATTAAATAAAACCTAGTGGAATGAGCGATTGATCTCATCCCAAATGCCTTGCAACTCCACTTTGAGGTATACCACAGTTCCTGTGCATGTTACTCCTCACGCATGTTAATGCTTTCACTGAATGAATAAACCCAGCAAACATTGTGAGCAGAGTCTGTCAGGGGCGTTGCCCTAGTCAGCCTCCCTAATGCACCTGTATCAGAACGATCCTTTTTTTTTTTTTTTTTTTCACTGTAGTTGGCATAGGCTGCTCTTTTGACACCCGTAATCAAATCACTTACCCCTACATCTGGAATTGGGGGTTCGAATTCCGGCCGTGTCGCACTCACTATCTGTGGCTTCAGTGCCCTTGGGGACGTGATCAGTCACACTGCCATGACTGGCTAAGATGGGCAATGGTCTTTTTCCTTCTTATTGCCTTGTAAAGTACATTCAGTTTGGGGGTCGTCAAAGTGTGCTTTGAATGAAGAGATCTGCCATCCGCCTTCACATCTTGTTGTGTGAAAAGGGACGGCAGCTGACTTTGAACGTGTTGCGTTGTGTTTTCTTTACACGTGTAGATTATCAAAAAATCAGTTTAAAAAGTAACACTGCATATAATTGTAATGTGACTATGTGAGGAAAAAAGTTTTGCCATCTTAATAAATCAAGACAGGATCTTATAAAAATGTCTATACTGGACAATGTTTCTCAGGAAATATGAAAGTTGTGAAATTGTGTTAGGGAGAAGACCAATCGGAGGACAAAATGATAATGACATCATAATGAGACACAAAGCAAAAATGTCTTATGTGACCAATGAGCAAAGTGACAACGACTGAATGAGCTCTGTGTCACACATGCTATCCCTTCTTTTCCCAGAAAAGAGGAAAAAAACGCTCAACGTTGCATAACTCTGTTACGAACAGCAGTAACTGCATTACATCCTGATCTGTGCACTAGTGATTGGAATATTTAGCACCTTTGAACATACTGGAGCTGAACCTAAGCTACCCTCTATGTGTTGAAATCCTCCCTCCTGTAGAATGAAAGGTCGTTTCCTATGGCAAACTGCACACACCCCCCCCCCCCCCCCCCCCCCCCCCTTGGATGCAGCATTATACTGCTGCAATGGCTGAGTCTATGCTGTGCCTTCTCTTCTGGTGTGGCACCCCCCACCCCCACTCCCCCAGCCTGTCTTTTCCTCATCTCTCTGTCTCTGTGTGTGTGTGAACACCAAATATCTCCTCCCTGCTCCGTTGAATGTAAGGACACATTTTACTCTGACTATGGATTTCAGTCACATTTACAGATTGCAGCATAACTTATCTCAGCAAATGAATGTTTCAGAAGTGTGTGTGTTTGTGTGTGTGTGTGTGTGTGTGAGTGTGCTGTGTGGTGTGTATATAAATCAGAGGGCAGGTGAAAGGACACCGCAATTTCTGTGTGTGTGTGTGTGCGTGCGCGTGCATGTGTGTGTCCCAGGGGAGTAGACAACCTTAATTTCTGAACACTTTTAATTAAAAATTCTATCTCTCTCCGACCCACACAATGACACACACACACACACACACACACACACAAACCCCAACGTGTTTGGCCACACATGCACAGAACAATCTCTCTCTCTCTCTCTCTCTCTCTCTCTCTCTTTTAAGTCGGCCAATAAACTCTCAGCAGTGCGTTTTATTTATTGCTCCGGTCCGGCTCTGCTTGGCTGCAGCTGTCCTTGTGGTTCTGTTTGCTTTATGAAGAGGATTTTAACTTGTCGATCTGCTCTCCCTGACCCTCTGCAGGGGCTAACATACCATTCCTTCCTCAATGAGAACACATCAACGCCAAAACACACACTACGTGTCTTAGAAGCCACCCTGCATCACATGACTTCAGTTATTGTCCACTTAGTCTCACTGACGCAAGCCTCGCTCCCTCTGTGTCAAGGACTGCGTAGATTCTGAGAAGATAACTGGCACAGAGTGATATACTGGTATAGTGACTGGTGTCAAGTGATGTCATGGTGCTGCCAAAAACGCAGTACGATTGCATTTGGGGAAAGTTTATATTGTAAAGAATTGGCTTCATTTGCTCTTTCTCCCCCGTTTTTTTCCCCATGCAGATAGTTTTTGCCTATTTGCTCTCATCATCTCTGTTACTGCACCCATTTTATCTGTAAGCAACAACTTCGACATCTGTCGACTGTTCCCCTCACACAACAACTAAAACCTCCGTCCCAACTCTACTGCCTGAATTATGGCTCCGTCATATCTCATTGTTCCCCTCTACAGGCCGCCGGAGGCCCCCAGGAAGACACCGTAATCCCCTAATCCTCAATTAATCTCAGATTCCCTTGGCTAGGCTAGCCCATCGCCGCACATCTCTCTCTGGCTTTAATTTTCCATGAATTAAAAAAACAAAAAAACAAAAACAAAAACCAAAAGCGAAAAAACAAACAACAAAAAAAAACCCCGTCCTACGGCAAAAAGATCCCTGACTGTTTCTCCACTCTGACGTTCGTGAAGACAGTCTAAATGGTATTAATATAAACTGCAACACAAGCCATGCATAAAACTGCCAACAAACAGTGGCAGAGAGATCAAGTGGCAATTTTCAATATCACTGTCATTTTGTTCTTTGTTTAACAGAAATCACAACCTCGGTAGGAACCACTATCCTAAACATAAATGTTTAATCCTCATTTTCATATCAAATATCTTTTTTTTTCCCTCCCAGGTACTAGGCAATTATGCAAATACATATTGTTTATATCCAATTTTGGGGACTGTTTGTTCTCTACCTGTTTGTTGACTCATCTGATTCAACTAAGTAAACTTTTGTTGATTAGTCCTGAATCGGTACAGTTCTTCAGCTGCAGTCCTGGGAAAGCAGTACGCTGTGGGTTTTGGTTCATTCCTGATGCCAGCTCGCCTCGTTCAGGAGGCCGAGGACCGAGGAATGAGCGGAGAAGATGAATCAGGCGAGAAAACGCTTGGGTTAGAGCAAAAAATGTGCTGGCTGGTTAGGTGCTCAGGACTAGACGTGAGAAGGGCTGTCTTAACCGAAATCAGATATGTTTGTGCTGCGGTAAGACGAAAAGAAAAAAAAGAAGAATGTTGTAAAGTGGTACCTGAGGACTGTAACTGAGAGAGAGACTGATGTAAGCGTAGTGGTACTAAAGCTGTCTAACTGGACCTGGATAGGACTGGACATCTATAACTGTTTGCACCTTTCTCCCACCCAACTGCTCTGTCCTGTAGAGAGTAATCCACTATAGAACCACAGGAGAGTAATACACTGTAGAGCCACAGGAAAGTAATGCACAGTAGAACCACAGGAAAATAATGCACTGTAGAACCGCAGGAAAGTAATGCACTGCAGAACCACAGGAGAGTAATGAGCAGTAGAACCACAGGAAAATAATGAACTGAACAACCTCAGAAATGTGAATATGTGGAGACCTTTCTCTTTAGTCTCGTGTGTGTGAATGTGTGGAGACCTTTTTCTTTTGCTGTACTGACGGAGAGAATAAGTCATGATTTGTCTGCTCTTCTTCTTCTTCTTCTTCTTCTTCTTCTTCTTCTTCTTCTTCTTCTTCCTTTTCTTTTTCTTCTTCTTCTTCATCTTCTTCTTCTTTCTCTTCTTCTTCTTTGCCTTTTGCCTCCTCTTCATCCTTCTGTTTAGAGTCAATTTCTCACAACTCTTCCTGCTGCCCTTGCATAACGGCTCCAAGGTCATTTAGTGGGAGAGAAATAAACTGTAATTTGTCTTCTGTGTATTTATTAATTCTAAGAGAGCTTCCCTCTGATATTCCAGGACTGGGTGGCAGGCATTCCTTTCCATGCCTCATCCCCCCCCCCCCCTCCCTCTTATCTGTTCAACGTCCACTATCAGAAACTGAAAGGTCATGCAGTTCTATCAGGCTTTACCCCTCTGAGGAGCATAGAATGAAGAAAAAAACAAAAAAAAGGGTAAGCTACTACTTTAGCGAAACGCATCAGCTGCATCCGCGTTGTTGTGTGGGTGGTGACCGTGAAGGTACAGGACTCCCTGCCCCCCCCCCCCCTCCGGGTTGAATCAGCGGAACATCTGAACGCGCCGTGTTTTAGCTGTTTGTCATCAATACGCGTTTCAGCAGAGCATTGTCAGCAGAGTGTAACTCAGACCTTCACCCTAAACTGTGTTGGTTCCCAGAGCTTCTCATATTTCCACTACACGGCCAGTGAAAAGGGATACTTTACATTCCTATTTTATCTTCGCATGTGATTTTCATTAAAATAATCCATCGTCACCCTCAGTTTAGGACACAACAGAGAGAACAGTCAAAAATATCTCTATCTATCTATCTGTCTGTCTATCTATCTGTCTGTCTATCTATCTATCTATCTATCTATCTATCTATCTATCTGTCTGTCTATCTCTCTATCTATCTATCTATCTATCTATCTATCTATCTATCTATCTATCTATCTATCTATCTATCTATCTGTCTATCTATAAACTGCCCTTTATGCAAAATGGTCTCATCTCACCTAATCTTTGCTTCTTTAGCTATTCCATTATTCCCAATGTAACTTAGAAAAATAAATGTCAGAATTAATATTTTAGGCTTCAGTTTCAGCCAAATGAAATTCAGTCAAGATTCTTATTATGTGTGGTGAGAGTAAACGGTCAGAAAAGCTCTGTTTATGAAATATTGATTGGGCTGTGTCTTAATGTTTTGTATTGGCATCTCTAACAATAGGAAGACATGACCACGGCTCTGAAACCATGCTTTTGCAAGACCTTTTCCTTCTGTATATCATTTCTTTTTCTTTCTTTCTTTCTTTCTTACTCTCTTTCTTTCTTACTCTCTTTCTTTCTTTCTTTCTTTCTTACTCTCTTTCTTTCTGACTATCTATCTGTCCATCTAACAATTTTAGAGCACACGTGTCCTTTCAGTTCCCTGATAATTCCCTGTTCTGCCAACCCGAGAGAGACAGACTAATTAAAGAAAACAATCAGCCCCACACACGCACACACACACACGCACACGCACACGCACACGCACACACACACGCACCCACGCACACGCACACACGCACGCACACGCACGCACACACACACACACACACACACACACACGCACACACACGCACACACACACATGCATGTCAACCTTGACAACCACACTCCATTTGCTGTCCTGATAGCCTGAGGACATATTAGATATCTAATTTGCTCCTGTATGTATTCACCATTCCCCTGACAATCATTCAGCAGCATAGCAGTGATGAAGAACAGTGGACTGTGTCTCAGGCCTTTATTATAATGTTCAGTCCATGTGACACATCAGCTCCCTTTTACTTTCATTGTCGAATAACGTGTAGACACACACACACACACACACACACACACAGACAAAAATATTTTACATATATGCGATCAGATCTAATCAAAAGTGAACTGGTAGTAATTAAAAGAAATCAAATAACACAGGATGTGATTTTTTTACATGCATATTCTCTGCTTGTATAGACTTTTATATTCTGCATCAATGCAGTTTGTGTCCAACAGTCTCCGTTTTAGGGTAGAGGTCATATGGTATATGATCTTGTGTCTGTAATGATCTTACACTTTCATTTCAAATTCTTCCAGTTCATTGGGAAAACATGCCTTCAGATAAGGTAAAAAAAATATCTTTAAGCCAGTGTGACTGGGGTGGAGTTTTTTGTGAGTGTGTGATTGTTGCCTTGTTATTTCAGGGTCTCTTCAGCTCTCCACGGTAAAGCTAAGGGATTGGATATGCAGAGATGTAACATGCAGGCCTACTCACCAAGCTGAGCTTGACTGTGTGTTTTCAGTGGATATGCAGAGATGTAACATGCAGGCCTACTCACTAAGCTGAGCTTGACTGTGTGTTTTCAGTGGATATGCAGAGATGTAACATGCAGGCCTAGTCACTAAGCGGAGCTTGACTGTGTGTTTATGTGTGTGTGTGTGTGTATATGTGTGTGAGTGTGTGTGTGTGTGCGCGTGTGTGCGTGTGTGTGTGTGTGTGTGAGTGTGTGTGTGTGCGAGAGAGAGAGAGTGTTTATGAGAACATAGAGGGACTGTTGTCTCCCAAAAGGACAATAACCCCGCCCTTCACACTTACAGCATGACATTAACCACTACTCTGTGTGTGTGTGTGTGTGTGAGAGGGAGAGAGAGAGAGAGAGAGAGAGAGACAGAGAGTGTGTGTGTTTATGAGAATGACACACTCAAAACAGTTAGAGACTAGTGTCACCAGCATACCATGACATTTCACAGACATTGCTTCTTGCGCTTGTGTGTGTGTGTGTGAGTGTGTGTGTGTGTGTGTACCTATGTATGTGTGTGTATGAGTGTCTGTGTCTCCGTGTGCGTGTGTGTGTCTGTACATATGTATTTATAGCGCCAAACTGTTTTCCTGTCCTCTATGCGATCAGTGTTGAATGCTGTCTCCATTCCACTCTCTCTGTCTCTCTCTGCCTCTCTCTGTCTCTCTCTCTCTCTGTCTCTCTCTCTTACACTCTTGATCAGATTGAGATTGCCCTTGTGTCTGAAAAGAAGACAGCAGTGGTGCTCCCCGTATTAGAAATGTGGGATAAACATAAGGACAAGCACCAGCATACCTTCTAATGTGGAACAGCCATGTGACCTACCCCAATAAGGTCAAACACCCCAACGGATTTCATATGCAACAGATCCATTTACTTCATGCATTTGATTCACTCTCCAGTTTTCTTAAATGAACTCATGTTGAGAAGAGAGAGAGAGAGAGAGAGAGAGAGAGAGAGAGAGAGCCAGTGTTTATACTATTACATCTTTACAAGCATACACAGGCAAGTGTTGGACAACGTGAATTTTCACGACTGGAGATTTTTTTTTTTTTCCCCGATTTCCATGTACTGTTCACAAATACTTTTTAACCTGTTTGGTTTTTGTTTTTTTAGAATAAAAGTCTAAAAAAGAAACACTTGTAAATCACCTTCTAGAACGCTCTGCTTTAAGTCTGAGCTCAGAAGAATGGAAACACGTCATTGCATGACACAGACTATCGCGAATGCGTTTGTACTGCCGCCAAGTCTGCCATTTCTCCCTCTCCCGTACGGCACAGGGTCTCCACACAAGCGCGCCGTCCGGGACGAATCGTAAGACTTAACAGTTTACCCTTCTCCACGTCCTCTGAACCCTCTGCACGAGCAGGCACGTTAACCCCTCGACTCCCGTACCACGAGGAGAAAACGGATGGCCCAGATTTTCGCCGTTGGGTTCACCTTGACGCTCGTTGAAAAGGGCGGGAACGAGGAGCCACCTGCGCTGGAGACGATGATGTAATTTCGCTCTGAGTAAAGTGCACAGCGACGCACGGTGAGAGGGTTTTTTTTTTTTTGTTCTCTACTGCAGTGCTTTGACTCTGGAGAACCGCCGGGCTCGGTACGGCGGAACTCTTGTGGTCTACGTGTTATCACGGGGGAGCTCTTCAGTTCGAGGAATTACACTGATTAGGATTTTAAAAAATGGCATAATCTGATCCCAGATCAGTAGTCTGGACTCCTTGTTCACGTTATTTAGATAAA